>NC_047055.1:55704102-55961181 GCF_011762595.2 Tursiops truncatus
GAAAACCCTCAGAATTGGAGAAAATATTTTCAAATGAAGCAACTGGCAAAGGATTAATCTCCAAAATTTACAAGCAGCTCATGTAGCTCAATATCAAAGAAACAAACAACCAAGTCCAAACATGGGCAGAAGACCTAAATAGACATTGCTCCAAAGAAGATATACAGATTGCCAACAAACACATAAAAGGATGCTCAACATCATTAAATATTAGAGAAATGCAAATCAAAAGTACAATGAGATATCATCTCACACCGGACAGAATGGCAATCATCAAAAATCTAGAAACAGGAGGAGCTGAGGAAGACGGCAGAAGAGTAAGACACAGAGATCACCTTCCTCCCCACAGATATATCAGAAATATATCTACACATGGAAGTGCTCCTATAGAACACCCACTGAACGCTGGCAGAAAACCTCAGACCTCCCAAAAGAAAGAAACTCTCCACGTACCTGGATAAGGCCAAAGAAAAAACAAAGACAAAATATTCGAGGTGGGACCTGCACCAGTGGGAGGGAGCTGTGAAGGAGGAAAGGTTTCCACACAGTAGGAAGCCCCTTCAGGGACAGTGACTGTGGGATCTGGAGGGTGGAATCTTCAGAGCAATGGAGGAGATTGCAGTGGTGCGGAGGGCAAATCGGAGAGATTCCCGCACAGAAGATCAGTGCCGACTGGCACTCACCAGCCCAAGAGGCTCGTCTGCTCACCCACTGGAGCAGGCGGGGGCTGGGAGCTGAGGCTCCGGCTCTGGTTGGATCACTGGGAGAGGACTGGGGTTGGCGGTGTGAACACAGCCTGAAGGGGTTAGGGCACCATGGCTAGTCGGGAAGGAGTCCGGGAAGAAGTCTGGACCTGCCAAACAGGCAAGAGACTTTTTCTTCCCTCTTTGTATCCTGGTGCGAAAGGAGAGGAGATTAAGAGCTCTGCTTCAAGGAGCTCCAGAGACCAGAGCAAGCTGCAGCTAAATCACAGACCACAGAGACGGGCATGAAATGCTAAGGCTGCTGTTGCCACCACCAAAAAGCCTGTGTGAAAGCACAGGTCACTATCCACACCTCCCCTCCTGGGAGCCTGTACAGCCTGCCACTGCCAGGGTCCCATGATCCAGGGACAACTTCCCCTGGAGAACGCACGACACACCACAGGCTGTTGCAACATCATGACAGACTCTGCCACCGCAGGTTCGACCTGCATCTGTGCCTCACCCTCCTCCCAGCCTCAGTGAACCAGAGCACCCGAATCAGCTTCTCCTTTAACCCCATCCTGTCTAAACGAAGAAGAGTTTCCCTCAAGCGAGCTACATGCGGAGGCAGCACCAAATCCAAAGCTGAACCCCTGGAGCTGTGCAAACAAAGAAGAGAAAGGGAAATTGCTCCCAGCAGCCTCAGGAGCAGTGGATTAAATCTCCACAATCAACTTGATGTCCCCTGCATCTGTGGGAAAACGGAAAATACAACGAATAATCCCAAATTGAGGAGGTGGATTTTGAGAGAAAGATATATTATTTTATTGCTTTTCCTCTTTTTCTGAGTGTGTATGTGTACGCTTCTGTGTGAGATTTTGTTTGTAAAACTTTGCTTTCAACATTTGTCTGAGGGTTTTGTCTGTCTGGTTTATTTTTCTTACTTTAAAAAAATATATTTCTTATATTTTTATTTTAATACCTTTATTGTATTTTCTCTTTATTTTATTTTATTTTAACCTCTTTCTTTCTTTCTTTCTAATTTTTCTCCCTATTATTCTGAGCCATGTGGATGAAAAGCTCTTGGTGCTGCAGCCAGGCGTCAGTGCAGCACCTCTGAAGTGGGAGAGCCAACGTCAGGACCCTTGTAACAAGAGACCTCCCAGCTAAACGTAATATCAAATGGCAAAAATCTCCCAGAGACCTCCATCTCAACACCAGCACCCAGGTTCACTCAACGACCAGCAAGCTACAGTGCTGGGCACCCTATGTCAAACAACCAACAAGACAGGAACACAACACCACCCATTAGCAGAGAGGCTACCTAGAACCATAATGAGGCCACACACCCCAAAACAAACTGCTAGACAAGGAACTGCCCACCAGAAAGACAAGATCATGCCTCATCCACCAGAACACAAGCATTAGTCCCCTCCACCACAAAGCAAACACAACCCACTGAACCAACTTTAGCCACTGGGGACAGACACCAAAAACAATGGGAACTACGAACCTGCAGCCTGCAAAAAGGAGACACCAAACACAGTAAAATAAGCAAAATGAGAAGACAGAAAAACACACAGCAGATGAAGGAGCAAGGAAAAAACCCACCAGACCTAAGAAATGAAGATGAAATAGGCAGTCTACTGCAAAAAGAATTAAGAATAATGATAGTAAAGATGGTCCAAAATATTGGAAATAGAATAAAGAGAATGCAAGAAACATATAAGAAGGACCTAGAAGAACTAAAGAGGAAACAATCAATGATGAAACACAAAATAAATCAAATTAAAAATACTCTAGAAGGGATCAATAGCAGAATAACTGAGGCAGAAGAATGAATAAGTGGCCTGGAAGATAAAATAGTGGAAATAACTACTGCAGAACAGAATAAAGAAAAAATAATGAAAAGAACTGGGGACAGACTCAGAGACATCTGGGACAACATTAAATGCAGCAACATTCGAATTATAGGGGTCCAGAAGAAGAAGAGAAAAAGAAAGGGTCTGAGAAAATATGTTAAGAGATTATAGATGAAAACTTCCCTAATATGGGAATGTAAATAGTTAATTAAGTTGAGGAAGCACAGAGAGTCCCATACAGGACAAATTAAAGGAGAAACAAGCCAATACACATATTAATCAAACTTTCAGAAATTAAATACAAAGAAAGCATATTAAAAGCAGCAAGGGAAAAGCAATAAATAACACACAAGGGTATCCCCATACGGTTAACAGCTGATCTTTCAGCAGAATCTCTGCAAGCCAGAAGGGACTTGCAGGACATATTTAAAGTGATGAAGGAGAAAAACATGTAACCAAGATTACTCTACCCAGCAAGGATCTCATTCAGATTTGATGGAGAAATTAAAATGTTTACAGACAAGCAAAAGCTGTGAGACTTCAGCACCACCACACCAGCTTTACAACAAATGCTAAAGGAACTTCTCTAAGCAAGAAAGACAACAGAAGGAAAAGACCTACAATAACAAACCAAAAACAATTAAGAAAATAGGATTAAGAACATACATATTGATAATTACCTTAAATGTAAATAGAATAATTGCTCCCACCAAAAGACACAGACTGGTTGAATGGATACAAAAACAAGACCCATATATATGCTGTCTACAAGAGACACACTTCAGACCTAGGGACACATACACACTGAAAGTGTGGGGATGGAAAAATATATTCTATGCAATGGAAATCAAAAGAAAGCTGGAGTAGCAATTCTCATATTAGACAAAATAGACTTTAAAATATAGACTATTACAAGAGACAAAGAAGGACACTACCTAATGATCAAGGGATTGATCTAACAAGAAGATATAACAAATGTAATCATTTATGCACCCAACAGTGGAGCAACTCAATACATAAGGCAAATACTAACAGCCATAATAGGGGAAATTGACAGTAACATAATCATAGTAGAGGACTTTAACACCCCACTTTCACCAATGGACAGATCATACAAAATGAAAATAAATAAGGAAACACAAGCTTTAAAGGATACATTAATAAAGATGGACTTAATTGATATGTACAGGACATTCCACCCAAAAAAAACAGAATACACATTCTTCTCAAGTGCTCAAGGAACATTCTGCAGGATAGATCATATCTTGGATCACAAATCAAGCCTTGGTAAATTTAAGAAAATTGAAATAGTATCAAGCATCTTTTCGAACCACAACACTATGAGACTGTATATCAATTACAGGAAAAGATCTGTAAAAAATACAAATACATTGAGGGTAAACAATACAATACTTAATAACGCAGTGATCACTTAAGAAATCAAAGAGGAAATTAAAAAAAATCCTAGAGAGGGCAGAGGGGAAGATGACGGAAGAGTAAGGTGCAGAGATCACCTTCCTCCCCACAGATACTACAGAAATACATCTACACGTGGAGCAACTCCTACAGAACACCTACTGAATGCTGGCAGAAGACCTCAGACTTCCCCAAAGGCAGGAAACTCCCCACATACCTGGGTAGGGCAAAAGAAAAAATGAAAAAAACAGAGACAAAAGAATAGGGACGGCACCTGCACCAGTGGGAGGGAGCTATGAAGGAGGAAAGGTTTCCACACACTAGGAAGCCTCTTCATGTGCGGAGACTGCATGTGGCAGAGGGGGGAGCTTCAGAGCTGTGGAGGAGAGCACAGCAACAGGGGTGTGGAGGGCAAAGTGGGGAGATTCCCCTCACAGAGGATGGGTGCTGACCAGCACTCACCAGCCCGAGAGGCTTGTCTGCTCAGCTGCCGGGGCACGCGGGGCTGTGAGCTGAGGCTCGGGGTTTGGTCAGAGCATAGGGAGAAGACTAGGGTTGGCTGCGTGAGCACAACTTGAAGGGGTTAGTGCACCACGGCTAGCCGGGAGGGAGTCCGGGAAAATGTCTGGAGCTGCCGAAGAGGCAAGAGACTTTTTCTTCCCTCTATGTTTCCTGGTGCGCGAGGAGAGGGGTTTAAGAGTGCTGCTTAAAGGAACTCCAGATACGGGCACGAGCCGCGGCTAAAAATGTGAACCCCAGAGATGGGCCCAAGACGTGGCTAAAAGCATGGACCCCAGAGACGGGTGGGAGACGCTAAGGCTGCTGCTGCCACCACCAAGGGGCCTGTGTGTGAGCACAAGACACTATGCACACCCCTCTTCCGGGGAGCCTGTGAAGCCCGCCACTGCCAGGTTCCTGGGATCCAGGGACTACTTCCCCAGGAGAATACATGGCAGGCCTCAGGCTGGTACAACGTCACACCTGCTTCTGCCACCGCAGGCTCACCCCGCACTCCATGCCCCTCCCTCCCACCAGCATGAGTGAGCCATAGCCTCCGAATCAGCGGCTCCTTTAACCCCATCCTCTCTGAGCATAAAACAGACGCCCTCCAGCTACGTGCACGCAGATGCAGGGCAAAATCCAAAGCTGAGCCCCTGGGAGCTGTGAGAACAAAGAAGAGAAAGGGAAATCTCTCCCAGCAGCCTCAGAAGCAGCAGATCAAAGCTCCACAATCAACTTGATGTACCCTGCATCTGTGGAATACATGAATAGACAACGAATCATCTCAAATTGAAGAGGTAGACTTTGAGACCAATATTTATGATTTTTCCCCTTTTCCTCTTTTTGTGAGTGTGTATGTGTATTCTTCTGTGTGAGATTTTGTCTGTATAGCTTTGTTTCCACCATTTGTCCTAGGGTTCTATCAGTTGGATTTCTTTTAATTTTTTTCTTAATAATTAATTCTAATTTTAATAACTTTATTTTATTTTACTTTATCTTCTTCCTTCCTTCCTTCCTTCCTTCCTTCCTTCCTTCCTTCCTTCCTTCCTTCCTTTCTTTCTTTCTTTCTTTCTTTCTTTCTTTCTTTCTTTCTTTCTTTCTTTCTTTCTTTCTTTCTTTCTTTCCTTCCTTCCTTCCCTCCTTTAGACAACGAATCAACCAAAATTCAGGAGGTGGACTTTGAGAGCAAGATTTATGATTTTTCCCCTTTTTCCTCTTTTCATAAGTGTGTATTTGTATGCTTCTGTGTGAGACTTTGTCTGTATAGCTTTGCTTCCACCATTTTTCTTAAGGTTCTATCCGTCTGTTTTTGTCTTAATAATTACTTTTTAATTTAATAACTTTATTATATTTTATTGTATTTTATCTTCTTTCTTTCTTTCATTATTCCTTCCCTCCTTTCTTCATTCTACCATCCCTCCCTCCCTCCCTCCTTTTTCTTACTTTCCTTCTTTAATTCTTTCTTTCTTCCTTCCTTCCTCCCTTCCTTCTTTCCTTCCTTCCTTCCTTTCTTCTTTCCTTCCTTCCTTCCTTCCCTCATTTCTTTCTTTCTTTCTATCTTTCTTTCTTCCTACTTCTACTAATTCTTTCTCTCTACTTTTTTTCCATTTTATTCTGAGCCATGTGGATGAAAGCCTCTTGGTGCTGCAGCCAGGAGTCAGTGTTGTGCCTCTGAAGTGGGAAAGACAACTTCAGGACACTGGCCAACAAGAGAACTCCCAGCTCCACATAATACCAAATGGCGAAAATCTCCCAGAGATCTCCACCTCAACACCAGCACCCAGCTTCACTCAACGACCAGCAAGCTACAGTGCTGGACACCCTATGCCAAACAACTAGCAAAACAGGAATACAACCCCACCCATTAGCAGAGAGGGTGCCTAAAATCACAATAAGTCCACAGACACCCCAAAACACACCACCAGACATGGACCTGCCCACCAGAGAGACAAGATCCAGCCTCATCCACCAGAACACAGGCACTAGTCCCCTCCACCAGGAAGCCTACACAAAGCACTAAACCAAACTTAGCCACTGGGGACAGACATTAAAAACAATGGGAACTACGAACCTGCAGCCTGCAAAAAGGAGACCCCAAACACAGAAAGATAAGCAAAATGAAAAGACAGATAAACACACCGCAGATGAAGGAGCAAGATAAAAACCCACCACACCAAACAAATGAAGAGGAAATAGGCTGTCTGCCTGAAAAATAATTCAGAATAGTGATAGTAAAGATGAGCCAAAATCTTGGAAATAGAATAGACAAAATGCAAGAAACGCTTAACAAGAACCTAGAAAAACTAAAGATGAAACAAGCAATGATGAACAACACAACAAGTGAAATTAAAAACACTCTAGATGGGATCAATAGCAGAATAACTGAGCAGAAGAATGGATAAGTGACCTGGAAGATGAAATAGTGGAAATAACTACTGCAGAGCAGAATAAAGAAAAAAGAATGAAAAGAACTGGGGACAGACTCAGAGACATCTGGGACAACATCAAACACACCAACATTCGAATTATAGGGGTTCCAGAAGAAGAAGAGAAAAAGAAAGAGACTGAGAAAATATTTGAAGAGATTATAGTTGAAAACTTCCCAAATATGTGAAAAGAAATAGTTAATCAAGTCCAGGATGCACAGAGAGTCCCATACAGGCTAAATCGAAGGAGAAATATGCCAAGACACATATTAATCAAACTGTCAAAAATTAAATACAAAGAAAGCATATTAATAGCAGCAAGGGAAAAACAACTGATAACACACAAGGGAATCCTTATAAGGATAACAGCTGAAATTTCAGCAGAAGCTCTGCAAGCCAGAAGGGAGTGGAAGGACATACTGAAAGTGATGAAGGAGAAAAACCTGCAACCAAGATTACTCTACCCAGCAAGGATCTCATTCAGATTCGATGGAGTAATTAAAACTTTTACAGACAAGCAAAAGCTGAGAGAGTTCAGCACCACCAAATCAGCTTTACAACAAATGCTAAAGGAACTTCTCTAAGTAAGAAACACAAGAGAAGGAAAAGACATATAATAAGGAACCCAAAACAATTTAGAAAATGGGAATAGGAACATACATATCGATAATTACCTTAAATGTAAATGGACTAAATGCTCCCACCAAAAGACACAGATTAGCTGAATGGATACAAAAACAAGACCCTTATATATGCTGTCTACAAGAGACTCACTTCAGACATAGAGACACATACAGACTGAAAGTAAGGGGATAGAAATACATATTCCATGCAAATGGAAACCAAATGAAAGCTGGAGTAGAAATTCTCATATCAGACAAGATAGACTTTAAAATAAAGACTATTAGAAGAGACAAAGAAGGACACTATGTAACGATCAAGGTATTGATCCAAGAAGAAGATATAACAATTGTAAATATTTATGCACCCAACATAGGAGCACCACAATACATAAGGCAAATACTAACAGCCATAAAGAGGGAAATCTTCACTAACATATTCATAGTAGGGGACGTTAACACCTCACTTTCACCAATGGACAGATCATCCAAAATGAAAACAAGGAAACACAAGCTTTAAATGATACATTGAACAAGATGATTTTAATGGATATTTTAGGCCACTCCATCAAAAAACAACAGAATACATATTTTTCTCAAGTGCTCATGGAACATTCTCCAGGATAGATCATATCTTGGGTCACAAATCAAACCCTGGTAAATTTAAGAATATTGAAATTGTATCAAGTATCTTTTCCTACCACAATGCAATGAGACTAGATATCAATTACAGGAAGAAATCTGTAAAATATACAAACACATGGAGGCTAAACAATACACTACTTAATAACGAAGTGATCATTGAAGAAATCAAAGAGGAAATTTAAAAATACCTAGAAACAAATGACAATGGAGACATGACGACCCAAAACCTATGGGATGCAGCAAAAGCAGTTCTAAGAGGGAAGTTTATAACAATACAAGCCCACCATAAGAAACAGTAAACATCTCGAATAAACAACCTAACCTTGCACCTAAAGCAATTTGAGAAAGAAGAACAACCCCCCCCCCCACAAAATTAGCTGAAGGAGAGAAATCATAAAAATCAGATCAGAAATAAATGAAAAAGAATTGAAGGAAACAATAGCAAAGGTCAATAAAACTAAAAGGTGGTTCTTTAACAAGATACCAAAAAAATATAAACCATTAGCTAGACTCATCAAGAAATAAAGGGATAAGACTCAAATCAATAGAATTAGAAATGAAAAAGGAGAAGTAACAACTGACACTGCAGAAATACAAAAGATCATGAGAGATTACTACAAGCAACTCTATGCCAATAAAATAGACAACCTGGAAGAAATGGACAAATTCTTAGAAATGCACAACCTGCCAAGACTGAATCAGGAAGAAATAGAAAATATGAACAGACCAATCACAAGCACTGAAATTGAAACTGTGATTAAAAATATTCCCACTAAAAAAAGCCCAAGATCAGATGGCTTCACAGGTGAATTTTATCAAACATTTAGTCAACAACTAACACCTATACTTCTCAAACTCTTCCAAAATATAGCAGAGGGAGGAACACTCCCAAATTCATTCTACGAGGGCCCCATCACCTTGATACCACAACCAGACAAGGATGTCACAAAGAAAGAAAACTACAGGCCAATATCACTGATGAACATAGATGCAAAAATCCTCAACGAAATACTAGCAAACAGAATCCAACAGCACATCAAAAGGATCATACACCATGAACAAGTGGGGATTTTACCAGGAATGCAAGGATTCTTCAATGTATGCAAATCTATCAACGTGATAAACCATATTAACTAATTAAAGAAGAAAAACCATATGATCATCTGCATAGATGAATAGAAATCTTTTGATAAAATTCAACACCCATTTATGATAAAAACCCTGCAGAAAGTAGGCATAGTGGGAACTTTCCTCAACATAATAAAGGCCATATATGACAAACCCACAGCCAACATCATCCTCAATGGTGAAAAACTGAAAGCTTTTAAACTAATATCAGGAGTAAGACAAGGTTGCCCACTCTCACCACTCTTATTCAATATAGTTTTGGAAGTTTTAGCCAAAGCAACCAGAGAAGAAAAGGAAATAAAAGGAATCCAAATCAGAAAAGAAGAAGTAAAGCTGTCACTATTTGCAGATGATATGATACTATACATAGAGAATCCTAAAGATGCTACCAGAAAACAACTAGAGCTAATCAATGAATTTGGTAAAGTACCAGGATACAAAATTAATGCACAGAAATCTCTTGCATTCCTATACACTAATGATGAAAAATCTGAAAAGGAAATCAAGAAAACACTCCCATTTACCATGGAAAAAAAAAGAATAAAATATCTAGGAAAAACCAACCTAAGGAGACAAAAGACCTGTATGCAAAATTATAGGACACTGATGAAAGAAATTAAAGATGATACAAATAAATGGAGAGATATAACATGTTTCTGGTTTGGAAGAATCAACATTGTGAAAAATGACTCTATTATCCAAAGCAATCTACCGATTCACTGCAATCCCTATCAAACTATCACTGGCATTTTACACAGAACTAGAACAAAAAACTTCACAATTTGTATGGAAACACAAAAGACCACAAATAGGCAAAGCAATCTTGAGAATGAACAACGGAGCTGGAGGAATCAGGCGCCCTGACTTCAGACTATACTACAAAGCTACAGTAATCAAGACAGTATGGTACTGGCACAAAAATAGAAAGTTAGATAAATGGAACAGGATGGAAAGCCCAGAAATAAACCCACGCACATATGGTCACCTTAACTTTGATAAAGGAGGTAGGAATACACAGTGGAGAAAGGACAGCCTCTTCAATAATGATTCTGGGAAAACTGGACAGGTACATGTAAAAGTGTGAGAGTAGATCACTCCCTAACACCATACACAAAAATAAGCTCAAGATGGATTAAAGACCAAAATGTAAAGCCAGAAAGGATCAAAATCTTAGAGGAAAACTTAGGCATAACACTCTATGACATAAATCACAGCAAGATCCTTTTTGACCCACTTCCTAGAGAAATGGAAATAAAACCAAAAATAAACAAATGGGACCTAATGAAAGTTCAAAGCTTTTGCACAGCAAAGGAAACCATAAACAAGACCAAAAGACAACCCTCAGAATGGGAGAAAATATTTGCAAATGAAGCAAATGACAAAGGATTAATTTCCAAAATTTGCAAGCAGCTCATGCAGCTCAATAACAAAACAGCAAACAACCAAATCCAAAAATGGGCAGAAGACCTAAATAGACATTTCTCCAAAGATATACAGACTGCCAAAAAATACATGAAAGAGTGCTCAACAGCACTAATCATTTAGGAAATGCAAATCAAAACTACAATGAGATATCATCTCACACCAGTCAGAATGGCCACCATCAAAAAATCTAGAAACAATAAATGCTGGTGAGGGTGTGGAGAAAAGGGCACACTCCTGCACTGCTGGTGGGAATGTGAATTGGTACACCCACTATGGAGAACACTATGGAGGTTCCTTAAGAAACTACAAATAGAACTACCGCGTGACCCAGCAATTCCACTACTGGGCATATACCCTGAGAAAACCATAATTGAAAAAGCGTCTTGTGTCAAAATGTTCACTGCAACTCTATTTAAAATAGCCCGGAGATGGAAACAACCTAATTGCCCATCATCGGATGAATGGATAAAGAAGATATGGCACATATATACAATGGAATATTACTCAGCCATAAAAAGAAACGAAATTGAGCTATTTGTAATGAGGTGGATAGACCTCGAGTCTGTCATACAGAGTGAAGTAAGTCATAAAGAGAAAGACGAATACCATATGCTAACACATATATATGGAATTTAAGAAAAAAAATGTCATGAAGAACCTAGGGGTAAGACAGGAATAAACACACAGACCTACTGGAGAACGGACTTGAGGATATGGGGAGGGGGAAGGGTGAGCTGTGACAAAGCAAGAGAGAGGCATGGACATATATACACTACCAAACTTAAGGTAGATAGCTAGTGGGAAGCAGCTGCATAGCACAGGGATATCAGCTCACTGCTTTGTGATTGCCTGGAGGGGTGGGATAGGGAGGGTGGGAGGGAGGGAGATGCAAGAGGGAAGAGATATGGGAACATATGTATATGTATAACTGATTCACTTTGTTATAAAGCAGAAACTAACACACCATTGTAAAGCAATTATACCGCAATAAAGATGTTAAAAAAAAATAACCAATGGGGAGAAGTAACCCAAACATATGTTGATGTATGGATGGATGAATGAACAAAAGGTGTCATATACATACAAATGAATTATTATTTAGCCTTAAAATGGAAGGAAATTCTGACACATACTACAACCTCGGGGACAAACTCTGAGGACATTATGTTAAGTGAAATAATCCAGACACAAAAAGGCAAATACTGTAGGATTCCACTTCCATGAGGTACCTACTCAAATTCATAAAAACAGAAAGAACGGTAGTTTCCACTGGAAGAAGGAGAGGATGTGGAGCTAGTGTTTAATGAGTATAGAGTTTCAGTTTTGCAAGATAATACAGTTCTGGAGACGGGTTGCACAACATTGTGAATATATTTAACCCTACTTAACTCTACCCTTAAAAATGTCTAAGATGGTAAATTTTATATTGTGTATTTTATATTTAAAACTAAACAAAGTTTTTAAAAATAAAACCAAGTGAATACATACCTTCAAAGAGAAAGAAGTTTAATAAACTTGTGCTCTATACTAGGGCAGTTATAAAATTTTCAAAAATAAACTATAGTGGGAAGCAGCCACATAGCACAGGGAGATCAGCTCAGTGCTTTTTGACCACCTAGAGGGGTGGGATAGGGAGGGTGGCAGGGAGACGCAAGAAGGAGGAGATATGGGGATATATGTATATGTATAGCTGATTCACTTTGTTATAAAGCAGAAACTAACAGACCATTGTAAAGCAATTATACTCCAAAAAAGATGTTAAAAAAATAAAAAAATAAAGGAAAATATAATAAACTAAAAAAAAAAAATCCTAGAAACAAATGACAATGGAGACACGACAACCCACAACCTATGAGATGCAGCAAAAGCAGTTCTACGAGGGAAGTTTATAGCAACGCAATCTTACCTTAAGAAATAGGAAACATCTCAAATAAACAACCTAGCTTTTCACTTAAATCAATTAGAGAAAGAAGAATAAAGAAAACCCAAAATTAGGATAAGAAAAGAAATCATAAATATCCAATCAGAAATAAATGAAACAGAAATGAAGGAAACAATATCAAATATCAAAAAAACTAAAACTGGTTCTTTGAGAAGATAAACAAAATTGATAAACCATTAGCCAGACTCATCAAGAAAAAAAGGGAGAAGACTCAAATTAATAGAATTGAAATGAAAAACGAGAAGGAACAACTGATGTGGCAGAAATATAAAGGATCATGAGAGATTAATAAAAGCAACTCTATGCCACTGAAATGGACAGCCTTTAGGAAGTGGACAAATTCTTAGAAATGCACAACCTGCTGAGGCTGAACCAGGAAGAAATAGAAAATATGAACAGACCAATCACAAGCACTGAAATTGAAACTGTGATTAAAATTCTTCCAACCAAAAAAAGACCAGGACAAGATGGTTTCACAGGTGAATTTTATCAAACATTTAGAGAAGAGCTAACACCTATCCTTCTCAAACTCTTCCAAAATATAGCAAAGGGAGGAACACTCCCAAACTCATTCTATGAAGCCACCATCACCCTGATACCAAAACCAGACAAAGATGTCACAAAGAAAGGAAACTACAGGTCAATATCACTGATGAATATAGATGCAAAAATCCTCAGCAAAATACTAGCAAACAGAAACCAACAGCACATTAAAAGTATCATACATTATGATCAAGTGGGGTTTATCCCAGGAATGCAAGGATTCTTCAATATATGGAAATCAATCAACATGAAACACCATATTAACAAATTGAAGGATAAAAACCATATGATCATCTCAGTAGATGCAACAAAAGCTTTTGACAAAATTCAACACCAAGTTATGATAAAAACCCTACAGAAATTAGGCATAGAGGGAACATTCCTCAACATAATGAAGGCCATATACGACAAAGCCTCAGCCAACATTGTCCTCATTGGTGAAAAACTGAAATCATTTCCACTAAGATCAGGAAAAAGACAAGTTTGCCCACTCTCACCACTCTTACTCAACACAGTTTTGGAAGTTTTAGCCACAGCAATCAGAGAAGAAAAGGAAATGAAAGGAATCCAAATCAGAAAACAAGAAGGAAAGCTGTCACTGTTTGCAGATGATAGGATAGTATACCTAGAGAATCCTAAAGATGCTACCAGAAAATTACTAGATCTAATTAATGAATTTGGTAAAGGATCAGGATACAAAATTAATGCCCAGAAATCTCTGACATTCTTATAAACTAGTAATGAAAAATCTGAAAGTGAAATTAAGAAAACACTCCCATCTACCATTACAGCAGAAAGAATAAAATATCTAGGAAAAAACTTACTTAAAGAGAGAAAAGACCTGTATGCAGAAAATTATAAGAAACTGATGAAAGAAAGTAAAGATGATACAAATAGATGGAGGGATACACCATGATCTTGGATTGGAAGAATCAACATTGTGAAAATGACTCTACTACCAAAAGCAATCTATAGATTCACTGCAATCTCTATCAAATGACCACTGACATTTTTCACAGAACTAGAACAAAAAATTTCATAATTTATATGGAAACACAAAAGACCCTAAATACCCAAAGCAATCTTGAGAACGAAAAATGGAGGGGGAGGAATCAGGCTCCCTGACTTCAGACTATACTAAAAAGCTACAGTTATCAAGACAGTATGGTACTGCACAAAAGCAGAAATATAGATCAATGGAACAGGATAGAAACCCAGAAATAAATCCACATGCATATGGTCACCTTATCTTTGATAAAGGAGGCAAGAATATACAGTGGAGAAAAGACAGCCTCTTCAATAAGTGATGCTGGGAAAACTGGACAGGTACATGTAAAAGTATGTAATTAGAACACTCTCTAACACCATACAGAAAAATAAAATCAAAATGGATTAAAGACATAAATGTAAGGCCAGACACTATCAAACTCTTAGAGGGAAACATAGGCAGAACACTCTTTGTCATATATTACAGCAAGATCCTTTTTGACCCACCTCCTAGAGAAATGGAAATAAAAACAAAAATAAACAAATGAGACTTAATGAAACTTCAAAGCTTTTTCACAGCAAAGGAAACCATAAACAACAGCCAAAGAGAACCCTGAGAATGGGTGAAAATATTTGCAAATGAAGCAACTGACAAAGGATTAATCTCCAAAATTTACAAGCAGCTCATGCAGTGCAAAAACAATAAAGTCAAACAACCCAATCCAAAAAGGGACAGAAGACCTAAATGGACATTTCTTCCAAGAAGATATACAGATTGCCAACAAACACATGAAAGAGTGCTCAATATCCTTAATCATTAGAGAAATGCAAATCAAAACTAAAATGAAATATCATCTCACACAGGTCAGAATGACCATCGTGAAAAAATCTAGAAACAGTAAAAGCTGGAGAGGGTGTGGAGAAAAGGGAACACTCTTGTACTATTGGTGGGAATGTAAATTGATACAGCCACTATAGAGAACAGTATGGAGGTTCCTTATAAAGCTACAAATAGAACTAACATACGACCCAGCAATCCCACTATTGGGCAAATACCCTGAGAAAACCATAATTCAAAAAGAGTCATGTACCAAAATGTTCATTGCAGCTCTATTTACTATAGCCAGGACATGGAAGCAACCTAAGTGTCCATCAACAGATGAATGGAAAAGAAGCTGTGGCACATATATACAATGCCATATTTCTCAGCCATAAAAAGAAATGAAACCGAGTTATTTGTAGTGAGGTGGTTGGACCTAGAGTCTGTCATACAGAGTGAAGTAAGTAAGAAAGAGAAAAACAAATACCGTATGCTAACACATATATATGGAATCTAAGAAAAAAGAAAAAAAAGGTCATGAATTACCTGGGGATAAGACGGGAATAAAGATAGAGACCTACTAGTGCATGGACTTGAGGATATGGGGAGGGGGAAGGGTAAGCTGGGACAAAGTGAGAGAGTGACATCGATATATATACACTACCAAACGTAAAATAGATAGCTAGTGGGAAGCAGCCGCATAGCACAGAGAGATCAGCTAGGCGGTTTGTGACCACCTAAGAAGGGTGGGATAGAGAGGGTTGGAGGGCTGGAGATGCAAGAGGGAAGAGATATGGGCACAAGTGTATATGTATAACTGATTCACTTTGTTACAAAGCAAAAACTAACACACCACTGTAAAGCAATTATACTCCTATAAAGATGTTTAAAAAATCTACTAACAATAAATGCTAAAGAGAGTGTGGGGAAAATGGAACCCTCTTGCACTTTTGGTGGGAATGTAAATTGATACAGCCACTTTAGAGAACAGTATGGAGTTTCCTTAAAAAACTAGAAATTGAACTACCATACGACCCAGAAATCCCACGACTGGGCATATACCCTGAGAAAATGATAATTCAAAAAGAGTCATGCACCAAAATGTACATTGCAGCTCTACTTACAATATCCAGGTCATGGAAGCAGCCTAAGTGTCCATCGACAGATGAATGGATAAAGTAGATATGTGACATATATACAATAGGTTAATACTCAGCCATAAAAAGGAACAAAACTGAGCTATTTGTAGTGAGGTGGATGGACCTAGAGACTGTCATACAGAGTGAAGTAAGTCAGAATGAGAAAAACATATATGGTATGCTTACACATATATATGGAATTTAAAAAGAAAATAGTCAGAAGAACAGTGGGGCAAGCTGGGAATAATGATGCAGACCTACTAGAGAATGGACTTGACGATATGGAGAGGGAGAAGGGTAAGCTGGGACAAAGTGAGAGAGTGGCATGGACATATATACACTACCAAACATAAAATAGATAGCTAGTGGGAAGTAGCTGCATAGCATAGAGAGATCAGCTCGGTGCTTTGTGACCACGTAGATGGGTGGGTTAGGGAGTGTGGAAGGAAGGGAGATGCAAGAGGCAAGAGATATGGGGACATATGTATATGTATAACTGATTCACTTTGTTATAAAGCAGAAACTGACACACAATTGTAAAGAAATTGTACTCTAATAAAGATGTGAAAAAAATATTAAAAAAAATAAAATTCACAATGAAGAACATAATATTTTAAATAGATACAGGATCCAGGGCTGCAGTTTCAGGACCCTGTCTTACTCTTCTCACTCTGACCCAGACCTTGAGGTCTAGACTATACGTCTTAGAGAAACAACATGCATTCATTAAGTTCAACTTCTTTGGTTGTTTTAAATTTACAAAAGAACTAATGTAAATAAAGTAAAGGAGTAAAAACATGGTTTATTTAAATTTCAGAATGCATTGACATTAATCAATCCAACCAGAATGAGCTGATTTTTCCTTGATAATCACAGGGAACCACACTGGCACTTCCTGGCTAAAATCCAGAAGTCACCTTTGCTGTCAGCTCTTTCAAATCAAAAGAGTGTGAATATTACCTGTTTTCCATGACAACCAGTGTATTTCACGATGTCTCCAGACATGTGGTCAGCTGAACAGCACTGGCTACACCCCAGGACTTGTGTTGGTGACTTGAACCTCCACTGAACATGACAACTCCAAGAGAGGCAGTTCTTTTCTTTCCCCTTTAATACTTCAGCATTTTCATTACTATTCAGAGTTCAATATTTGTTTACATTTTTTCCTTTTAAGCATATAATAAAATGTACAAATATTCGGTCTACCATTGATGATTTTGCCTAACATATATACTTGTGTAATGCAATCCCCTTATGAGATATAGAACATCACTGGGACCCCAAAAATATTCTCTCAATGCTCTCACTCCCTGTACACATTCCCACCCCATACCAGAAGCAACGACTGATTGTGTTTTTGTTTCTTTGTTTTATAACATAGATTATTTGTCCCATTCTAGAGTTTCATATAAATTGAAGCATATTGTGTGTTCTCTTTTACATTAGATTCCTTCACTCAGCATAATGTTTTGAGATTCAAGCTCTATGCAGTTATTTATTTTTCATTAAATTTTCCACCGAAGCATGTTTGATTTATTATATTACGTTCAGGTGTACAGCTTACTGATTCAGTATTTCTACAGGTTATACTCCAGTAAGTGTTATTACACAATAATGGCTGTAGTTCCCTGTGCTATACAATATATCCTTGTTGCCTATATATTTTATACATAGTAGTTTTTATCTTTTCTTTTTAACATCGTTATTAACGTACAATTGCTTTACAGTGTTCTGTTACTTTCTGCTGTGAATCAACTATTGTATACATATATCACCATATACCCTCCCTCTTGTACCTCTCTCCCAACCTCCCTATCCCACCCCTCTAGGTGGTCATAAAGCACTGAGTTGATCTCTCTGTGCTATGTAGCTGCTTCCCCCTAGCTATCTATTTTATATTTGGTAGTGTACATATGTCAATGCTACTCTCTCACTTCATCCCAGCTTACTCTTGGCCCTCCCCATGTCCTCAAGTCCATTCTGTACATCTGAGGATTATTCCAGTCCTACCCCTAGGTTCATCAGAACCTTTTTTTTTTCTCTTTTAGATTCCATATATATATGTTAACATTCAGCATTTGTTTTTCTCTTTTTGACATACTTCACGCTGCATGACACACTAGCTCCATTCACCTCATTACAAATAACTCAGTTTCCTTTCTTTTTATGGCTGAGTAATATTCCATTGTATACATGTGCCAAATCTTCTTTACCCATTCATCTGTTGATGGACACTTAAGTTGCTTCCATGTCCCAGCTATTGTAAATAGGGCTGCAATGAACATTGTGATACATGACTCTTTGGATTATGGTTTTCTCAGGGTATATGTCCAGTAGTGGGATCGGTGGGTCATATGGAAGTTCTATTTTTAGCTTTTTAAGGAAGCTCCATACTGTTCTCCATATTGGCTGTATCAATTTACATTCCCATCAAAAGTGCAAGAGAGTTCCCTTTTCTCCACGCCCTCTCCAGCATTTGCTTGCAGATTTTTTGATGATGGCCATGCTGACTGGTGTGAGGTGATACCTCATTGTGGTTATGATTTACATTTATCTAATAATTAGTGATGTTAGCATCTTTTCATGTGTTTGTTGGATATCTATATGTCTTCCTGGGGGAAATGTCTATTTTGGACTTCTGCCCATTTTACTGTTGGGTTGTTTGTTTTTTGATATTGAGCTGCAGGAGCTGCTTATATATTTTGGAGATTAATCAACTCTCAATTGCTTCATTTGAGAATATTTTCTCCCATTTTGAGGGTTGTCTTTTCATCTTGTTTCTCATTTCCTTTGCTGTGCAAAAGCTTTTAAGTTTCATTAGGTCCCATTTTTTAATTTTTGTTTTTATTTCCATTTCTTTAGGAGGGGGGGTCAAAAAGGATCTTGCTATGATTTATGTCACAGAGTGCTCTGCCTATGTTTTCCTCTAAGAGTTTTATAGTGTCCAGCCTTACTTTTATATCTTTAATTCATTTTGAGTTTATTACTTTGTATGGTGTTAGGGAGTGTTCTAATTTCATTCTTTTATTAGTAGCTGTCCAGTTTCCACAGCACCACTTCTTGAAGAGGCTGTCTTTTCTCCATTGTATATTCTTGACTCCTTTATCAAAGATAAGGTGACCATATGTGCGTGTGTTTACCTCTGGGCTTCCTCTCCTGTTCCATTGATCTATATTTCTGGATTTGTGCCAGTACTGTTCTGTCTTGATTACTGTGGCTTTGTAGTATAGTCTGAAGTCAGGAGCCTTATTCGTCCAGTGACGTTTTTCTTTCTCAAGATTGCTTTGGCTATTCAGGGTCTTTTGTGTTTCCATACAAATTGTGAAACTTTTTGTTCTAGTCCTGTGAAAAATGCCCTTGGTAGATTGATAGGGATTGTATTGAATCTGTAGATTGCTTTGGGTAGTACAGTCATTTTCACAGTGTTGATTCTTCCAATCCAAGAACATGGTCTATCTGTCCATCTGTTTGTATCATCTTTCATTTCTTTCATCAGTGTCTTATAGTTTGCTGCATACAGTCTTTTGTCTCCCTAGGTAGGTTTATTTCTAGGTATTTTATTCTTTATGTTGCAATGGTCAATGGGATTATTTCCTTACTTTCTCTTTCAGATTTTTCATCATTAGTGTATAGGAACACAAGTGATTTCTGTGCATTAATTTTGTATCCTGCTAGTTTACCAAATTTATCAATTAGCTGTAGTAGTTTTCTGGTAGCATTTTTAGGATTCTCTATGTATAATATCATGTCATCTGCAAAGAGTGACAATTGTACTTCTTTTCTGATTTGCATTTATTTTATTTCTTTTTCCTCTGATTGTCTTGTCTTAATATTCCAAAACTCTGTTTAATAATAGTGGTGAGAGTGGGCAACCTTGTCCTGTTCCTTATCATATAGGAGATGGTTTCAGTTTTTCAACATTGAGATTGATGTTTGCTGTGGGTTTGTCATATATGGCCTTTATTATGTTGATGTAGGTTCACTCTATGCCTTGTTTCTGGAGAGTTTTTATCATGAATATGTGTTGAATTTTCTCAAAAGATTTTTCTGCATCTATCGAGATTATCATACGGTTTTTATCCTTCACTTTGTTAATATGTTGTATCACATTGTTTGATTTCCATATATTATAGAATCCTTGCATTCCTGGGATAAAGTCCACTTGATCACGGTGTATGATTCTTTTAATGTGCTGTTGGTTTCTGTTTGCTAGCATTTTGTTGATGATTTTTGCATGTAAGTTCATCAGTGATATTGGCCTGTAGTTTTCATTCTTTGTGATATCTTTGTCTGGTTTTGGTGTCAGCGTGTTGGTGGTCTCATAGACTGTGTTTGGGAGTTTTCCTCCCTCTGCTATATTTTGGAAGAGTTTGAGAAGGATAGGTGTTACCTCTTCACTAAATGTTTGATAGAATTTGCCTATGAACCCACCTGGTCCTGGGCTTTTGTTTGTTGAAAAAATTCGAATCACATTTTCAATTTCTGTGGTTGATATTGGTATGCTTATATTTTCTATTTGTTCCTGGTTCAGTCTCGGATGTTTGTGCTTTTGTAGGAATTTTTCCATTTCTTCGAGCTTGTCCATTTTATTGGTATATAATTTCTTTCAGTAATCTCTCATGATCCTATGTACTTCTGCAGTGTCAGTTGTAGCTTCTCCTTTTTCATTTCTAATTCTTTTGATTTGAGTCTTCTCTCTTTTTTCCTTGATGTGTCTGGGTAATGGTTTATCACTTTTGCTTACCTTCTTGAAGAACCAGCTTTTCTTTTATTGATCTTTGTTATTGTTTCCTTAATTTAGTTTTCATTGATTTCTTATCTGGTATTTATGATTTCTTTCCTTCTGCTAGCTTTGGCTTTTCTTGTTCTTCTTTCTCTAATTGATTTTAGTGTAAATTTAGATTGTTTATTTGAGGCATTTCTTGTTTCTTGAGGTACGATTGCATTGCTATAAATTTCCCTCTTAGAACTGCTTTTGCTGCATCCCATAGGTTTTTGTTCATCACGTTTTCATTGTCATCTGTTTCTAGGTATTTTTTTTTGATTTCCTCTTTGGTTTCTTCAGTGATCTCTTGGTTATTTAGTAGAGAATGGTTTAGCCTCCATTGTTTTTTGTTTTTTTACAGTTCTTTTCCTGTAATTGATATATAGCCTCATATCGTTGTGCTTGGAAAAGGTACGTGAAACAATTGGAATTTTCTTAAATTTACCAAGGCTTGATTTGTGACCCAAGACATAATCTATCCTGGAGAATATTCCATGAGCACTTGAGAAGAAAATGTATCCTGTGGTTTTAGGAAGAAATGCCCTATAAATATCAATTAAGTCTATCTTGTCTAATGTGTCATTTAAGCTTGTGTTTCCTTATTTATTTTCATCTTGGGTGATCTGTCCATCAGTGTAAGTGGGGTGTTAAAGTCTCCTACTCTTATTGTGTTACTCTCAATTTCACTTTTTAGGCTGTTAGCATTTGCCTTATATATTGAAGGTCTCCTAGTTTGGTTGAATATATATTTATAATTGTTATATCCTCTTCCTGAAATGATCTCTTGACAATCACGTAGTGTCCTTCTTTGTCTCTTGTAGTTGTCTTTATTTTAAAGCCTATTTTGTCTGATACGAGAATTCCTACTCCAGTTTTCTTTTGATTTCCATTTGCATGGAATATCTTTCTCCATGTCCTTACTTTCAGTCTGTATGTATCCCTAGGTCTGAAGTTGGCCTCGTGTAGACAGCATATATACAGGATTTGTTTTTGAATCCATTCAGCCAGTCTATGTCATCTTTTTGGAGCATTTAATCCATTATATTTAAGGTAATTATTTATATGTATGTTCCTATTATCATGTTCTTAATTGTTTTGGATGTGTTTCCTTCTCTTGTGTTTCTTGCCTAGAGAAGTTCCTTTAGCATTTGTTGAAAGGCTGCTTTGGTGTTGCTAAATTCTCTTAACTTTTGCTTGTCCATAAATATTTTAATTTCTCCATGAAATCTGAATGAGATCCTTGCTGGGTAGAGTAATCTTTTTTGTAGGTTTTTCCCTTTCATCACTTTAAATGTGTCCTGCCCCTCCCTTCCGGCTTGCGGCTTTTCTGCTGGAAGATGTGCTGTTAACCTTATGGGGATTCCCTTGTATGTTATTTGTAGCTTTTCCCTTCCTGCTTTCAATATTTTTTTCCTTGTATTTAATTTTGGTAATTTGATTAATATGTGTCTCAGCATGTTTCTCCATGGATTTATCCTGAATGGGACTCTCTGTGTTTCCTGGACTTGATAGACTATTTCCTTTCCTATGTTAGGAAGTTTTCAACTGTAATCTCTTCAAATATTTTTCTCAGTCCCTTTCTTTTTCTCTCTTCTTCTGGAACCTCTGTAATTCGAATGTTGGTGCATTTAATGTTGTCCCAGAAGTCTCTGAGACTGTCCTCAATTCTTTTCAATCTTTTTTTTATTCTGCTCTGTGGTAGTTATTTCCACGTGTTTATCTTCTAGATCACTTATCCATCCTTCTGCTGCAGTTATTCTGCTATTGATTCCTTCTAGAGAATTTTTAATTTTATTTATTTTTTTTGGTCATCATTGTTTCTTTGCTCTTTAGGTCTTCTAAGTCCTTGTTAAAAGTTTCTTGTATTTTATCCATTCTATTTCCAAGATTTTGGATCATCTTTACTATCATTACTCTGAATTCTTTTTCAGGTCAACTGCCTATTTCTTCTTCATTTGTTTGGTCAGTTGGATTTTTACCTTACTTATTCATCTGCATGTTTCTCTGTTTTCTCATTTTTTTTTTTTATCTTACTGTGTTTGTATTCTCCTTTTTGCAGGCTGGACGTTTGTAGTTCCCATTGATTTTGGTGTCTGCCCCCAGTGGTTGAGGTTGGTTCAGTGGCTTGTGTAGGCTTTCTGGTGGAGAGGCCTGGTGCCTGTGTTCTGGGTGGGGGAGGGCTGGATTATTTCTTTCTGGTGGGCAGAGTCACCTTGGGTGGTGTGTTTAGTCGTGTCTGTGAACTTAGTATGATTTAGACAGCCTCTCTTCTAATGGGTGGGTATGTGTTCCTTCCCTGCTAGTTGTTTGGCATGGGGCTTCCAGCACTGGAGCTTCCTGGCCTTTGGGTGGAGCCTGGACTTAGCATTCAGATAGAGATCTCTGGGAGACCTCCTGCCATTTGATATTACATGGAGCTGGGAGGTCTCTGGTCATGCAATGTTCTGAACTCAGCTCTCCCACCTCAGAGTCTCAGGCCTGACACCAGGCCAGAGCAACCAGGCCCTGTCAGCCAAATGGCTTAGAAGGAAATTGAGAAAAAAAGAATGAAAATAATAATATTAATAGAAAAATATTAAAATAAAAATTAAATAAATAAGAGAGCAACCAAACCAATAAACACATCCACCAATAATAACAAGAGTTTAAAACTAAACTAAGATATACATAAAAATCAGAACCAAATTAGTCATAGACAGCAAACCCCAAGTTTATAGGGGATCTCAAAGTCCACGACCTGAATTTTGGGAACATTCGTTGTCTATTCAGTTATTCCACAGATGCAGGGTACATCAATTTGATTGTGGGGATTTAATCTGCTGCTCCTGAGGCTACACAGAGAAAATTCTTTACTCTTCTTTGTTTACACAGGTCCTAGGGTTAAGCTTTGGTTCTGGCCCAGCCTCTGTTTGTAGGTCGCCCTCAGGCATCTGTCCCCTGCCCAGACAGGAGGAATTTAAAGCAGCAGCTGGTTAGAGATCTCTTGCTCACTCATGCGAGGTGAGGGAGGGGTACAGTAGTCATAATTGTAATGTGAGGTGAGCCTGTGGCAGCAGAGACCCATATAACATTGCAATACCCTGAGGTATGCCATGTGTTCTCCCAGGGAATTTATCCCTGGTTCACGGGACCCTGGTTGTGGCAGGCTGCACAGGCTTGTGGGGCAGTTGGGTGGCACATGGATAGTGACCTGTGTTTGCACACAGGATTCTTGGTGGAAGCAGCAACAGTGTTAGCATTTCATGCCCATCTCTGTGGTCCGATCTGATAGTCGTGGCTCATGCCTGCCTCTGGAGCTTGCTTAGGTGGTGTTCTGCCTATTGTGGGCACACTGTAAAAGATTCCCCTCCCCTCGTGCATACTGAAAGAATTGTCTCTTCCTTCTTAGGGAGGTCCAGAGTTTTCCCAGGACTCCCTCCCAGCTAACTGTGGTGCATTACCCCACTTCATGCTGTGTTCACATAACCAATCCCAGTCCTCTCCCTGGGATGTGACCTCCAAAGCCTGAGCCTCAGCTCCCAGGTCCCACCCACCCTGCTGGGTGAGCAGACAAGCCTCTCAAGCTGGTGAATGCTGGTCACCATGGATCCTCTGTATGGGAATCTCTCTGCTTTGTCCTCTGCACCCTTGTTTCTGTGCTCTCCTCCCTGACTCTGAAGCTTCTCCCTCTCTCACCTCCCCTTTCTGCCAGTGAAGGGTCTTCCTAGTGTGTGGAAGCTTTTCCTACTTCACACCTCCCTCCCAGACCTTCAGGTCCTATCCCTATTCTTTTGTCTCAGTTTTTCCTTTTTCCCTAACCAGGTACATGGGGAGTTTCTTGCCTTTTGCAAAGTCTGAAGCCTTCTGTGAGTGTTCAGTAGGTTTTCTGTAGTTGTTCCACATGTAAATGTATTTTTCATGTATTTTTGGGGAAGAAGATGATCTCCACATCTTATTCCTCCACCATCTTGAAGGTTCTCCCTTTAATTCATTTTTGTTTGTATTAAAGTTTACATGCTGGAAGATAGGGTATAAGGAGGAAGAGATAGAGAAAAGCATATCATAGGCTTGAATACCATGTATGATGTCACTGAATTTTCATAATTTTGAATGAAAGCTATCATTCTGGGAATCTTATACATGTTTGGCAAAGATGTGAATGAAACAAAATATTCTCTATCTCCTAAAATTCCTTTCATGGCCTGGTCGATCTTAAGAAATCATATAATATAATTGAAAGGGGGTGAATTCCAAGGCCTGAATTTAAATCTCAGCCTTACCCTTTATTATCTGAATAAATTTAGGAAGTTATTGTGACTCTGTTTTGTCATCGATAATATAATTATAGTAAGAGTTCCTGACTCAAAGGGTCCTTGTGAAAATTAAATAATTTAATACATATAAATGAGTTTAGAATATGCCTTGCAGTCATTACATTTTCATTATGATTTAGTATTTAACAGATGAAATTTACCTTACCCTGAAATTCATGACTTTCTTTTTTCTCTCATCATATGTTCTATCTGCTACTTTACAGAAAAAAAAATTAAAATGATCTTCTAATTCCTGTTGCTAATTATAATATCTGCAACTACACTATTCTCTTCCCTATAATAATTTTATGGGTGGCATCAGTCCTCCCCTCAAAGACCCCTGTGCTTTGAGCCTTATTCTTCTTTTAAAATTAATTTTTATTAAAGTATAATTGATTTACAATGATGTGTTTTTTTCTGCTGTACAGCAAAGTGAATCAGTTATAAGTATACATATATCCACTCTTTCTTAGATTATTTTCCCATATAGTTCATTACAGAATATGGAGTAGGATTCCCTGTGTTATACAGTAGGTTGTTATTAGTTATATATTTTATATACAGTAGTGTGTATATGTCAATACAAACATCCCAATGTATACCCCACTTTCCCGCTTGGAAATCCTACGTTTGTTTACTACATCTGTGACTCTGTGTTTTATAAATAAGTTCATTTGTACCATTTTGTTTAGATTCCATAAGTAAGTGATATCATATTTGTCTTTCTCTGACTTACTTCACTCAGTATGACAATATCTAGGTCCATACATTTCACTGCAAATGGCATTATTTCATTCTTTTTTATGGGTAAGTAATATTCCTTTGTATATATGTACCACATCTTTTTTTTTTTTTTTTTTTTTTTTTTTTTTTTTTTTTTTTTTGGTACCACAACTTCTTTATCCATTCCTCCATCTATGGACATTTAGGTTGCTTCCATGTACTGGCTATTGTATATAATACTGCAATGAATATTGGGGAACATATATCTTTTCAAATTATGGTTTTCTCCAGTTATATACCCAGGAGTGAGATGGCTGGATCATATGGTAGCTCTGGATCATATGGTAGCTGGATCATATGGTAACTCATATTATGAGTTTGGCTGGATCATATGGTAGCTCTGGATCATATGGTAGCTGGATCATATGGTAGCTGGATCATATGGTAGCTGGATCATATGGTAGCTCATATTATGAGTTTTTCAAGGAACCTCGATACTGTTCTCCATAGTGGCTGTACCAACTTATGTTTGTACCATAGCATAGGAGGGTTCCCTTTTCTCCACACCCTCTCCAACATTTACTGTTTGTAGATATTTTGATGATGACCATTCTGACCGGTGTGAGGTGATACTTCATTGTAGTTTTGATTTGCATTTCTCTACTAAGTAGTGATGTTGAGCATCTTTTCATGTGCTTTTTGGCCAACTGTATGTCTTCTTTGGAGAAATGTCTATTTAGATCTTCTGCCCATTTTTTTGATTGGGTTGTTTATTTTTTTGAAATTGAGCTGCATGAAATGTTTGTGTATTCTGGAGATTAATCTCGACAGTTCCTTCATTTTCAAATATTTTCTCCCATTCTGTGGGTTGTCTTTTTGCTTTGTCTAAGGTTTCCTTTGCTAGGCAAAAGCTTTTAAGTTTAATTAGGTCCCATTTGTTTATTTTTGTTTTTATTTTCAGGAGGTGCATCAAAAAAGATCTTGCTGTGATTTATGGCAAATAGTGTTCTGCCTAACTTTTCCTCTAAGAGCTTTATAGTATTTGGTCTTACATTTAGGTCTTTAATCCATTTGAGTTTATTTTTACATATGGTGTTAGAGAATGTTCTAATTCATTACTTTATATGTAGCTCTCCAGTTTTCTCAGCACCACGTACTGTAGAGACTGTCTTCTCCATTGTATATTCTTGCCTCTTTTGTCATAGATTATCTGACCATAGGTGCGTGGATTTATCTCTAGACTTTCTATTCTATTCCACTGATCTGTATTGCTTTTTTGTTCCAGTATGATACTGTTTTGATAACTGTAGCTTTGTAGTACAGTCTGAAACCTGGGAGCCTTATTATTCTGTGTCTGTTGTTTTTCTCATGATTGCTTTTGTTATTTGGGATCTTTTGTTTTTCCATACAAATTGTAAAATTTTTACTTCTAATTCTGTGAAAAATGCTATGGGTAATTTGATAGGGATTGCATTGAATCTGTAGATTGCTTTAGGTAGTATAGTCATTTTCACAATATTGATTCTTCCAATCCAAGAACATGGTATATCTCTTCATCTGTTTATGTCATCTTTAATTTATTTCATCAGTGTCTTCTAGTTTTCTGAGTACAGGTCTGTTACCTCCTCATGTAGGTTTATTCCTAGGTATTTTATTCTTTTTGTTTGCTTTTTGGTCACACCACACAGCTTACAGGATCTTAATTCCCTGACCAGTGATCAAACCTGCACCCTCAGCAGTGGAAGCATGGATTCCTAACCACTGGACCACCAGGCAATTCTCCATATTTGATTCTTGAGATGCAATTATAAATGGGACTGTTTCTTTACTTTCTCTTACTAATCTTTCATTGTTGGTGTATAGGAATGTGTTAGATATCTGTGTATTAACTTTGTATCCTGCAAGTTTACCAAATTCATTGATGAGCTCTAGTGTTTCTGGTAGCATCTTTAGGATTTTCTGTGTATAGTATCATGTCATCTGAAAAGAGTGACAGTTTTACTTCTCCTTTTCCAATTTGAGTTCCTTTTATTTCTTTTTCTTCTCTGATTGCCATGGCTAGAACTACTAAAACTATGTTGAATAAAAGTGGCAAGGGTGGATATCCTTGTCTTTTTCTTGACCTTAGAGGAAACTCTTTCAGTGTTTCACTGAAATGATGATGTTTGAAAGAATGATATTTGTTGAGAATGATGTTTGCTGTGGCTTTGTTGTATATGGCCTTTATTGTGTTGAGGTATGTTCCCTCTTTGCTCACTATCTGGAGAGCTTTTATAATAAATGGGTGTTGAATTTTTTCAAAAGCTTTTTTGCGTCTTTTAAGAGGATCATATTATTTTTATTTTTCATTTTGTTAATGTGGTGTATCACATTAATTGATTTACATATATTGAAGAATTCTTGCATCCCTGAGATAAATCCCACTTGATGAAGGTGTATGATCCTTTCAGTGTGTTGGTGGATTCAGTTTGTTAGTTTTTTTTTTTTTTTTTTTGCGGTATGTGGACCTCTCACTGTTGTGGCCTCTCCCATTGCGGAGCACAGGCTCCAGACACGCAGGCTCAGCGGTCATGGCTCATGGTCCCAGCTGCTCCATGGCATGTGAGATCTCCTCGGACCGGGGCACAAACCCGTGTCCCCTGCATCGGCGGGTGGACTCTCAACCACCACGCCACCAGGGAAGCCCAGTTTGCTAGTATTTTGTTGAGGACTTTTGCATCTATATTCATCAGGGATACTGTCCTGTAATTTTCTTTTTAGTGATATCTTTGTCTGGTTTTGGTATCAGGGTGATGGTGGCCTCATGAAATGAGCTTGGGAATATTCCTCCCTCTGCAAATTTTTGGAAGAATTTCAGAAGGATATGTGTTAACTCTTCTCTTAGTGTTTGGAAGAACTCACCTGTGAAGCCATCTGGTACTGGACTTTTGTTTGTGGGAAGATTTTTAATCACAGTTTAAATTTCAGTGGTCTCTTCATTTTTTCTATTTCTTTATGGTTCAGTCCCAGAAGGTTGTACCTTTCTAAGAATTTGTCCATTTCTTCTAGGTTGCCCATTTTATTGGTGTGTAGTTGTTTTTAGTAATCTCTTATGATTCTTTGTATTTCTTTGGTGTCCATTGTAACTTCTTCTTTTCCATTTCTAATTTTATTGATTTGAGTCCTCTCCCTTTATTTCTTGATGAGTCTGGCTAAAGGTTTATCAATTTTGTTTATCTTCCAAAGAACAAGCTTTTAGTTTTATTGATATTTGCTATTGTTTTCATCTCTATTTTATTTATTTCTGCTCTTATCTTTATGATTTCTTTCTTTCTACTATCTTTGGCTTTTGCTTGTTATTCTTTCTCTAGTTGTTTTAGGTGTAAGGTTAGGTTGTTTATTTGAGATTTTTCTTGTTTCTTGAGGTAAGAATGTATTGCTAAAACTTCCCTCTTACAAGTTTTTTGTGGCATCCTACAGGTTTTGAGTCATTGTTTTTTTGTTATTTGTCTATGTATTTTTTGATTTCCTCTTTTATTTTTTCAGTGATCCATTTGTTGTTTAGTAACATACTGCTTAGCCTCAATGTGTTTGTGTGTTTTACAGTTTTTTTTTTTTTCTGTAATTGATTTCTAATCTCAGACCATTGTGGTCAAAAAAGTTGCTTGACATGATTTCAATTTTCTTAAATTTACTGAGGCTTGATTTGTGGCCCAAGATGTGATTTATCCTGGAGAATGTTCCTTGTATAATTGTACTCTCATAGGCAGCATATATATGGGTCTTCTATTTGTATCCATTCAGCCAGTCTATGTCTTTTGTTTGGAGCATTTAACCCATTTACATTTAAGGTAATTATCAATATCTATGTTCCTATTACCATTTTCTTAAGTGTTTTGGGTTTGTTTTTGTAGGTCTTTTTCTTCCCATTCTCATTTGTTCTCTTCTCTGTGATTTGAGGACCATCTTTAGTGTTGTGTTTGGGTAGCTTTTTCTATTTTTGTGTGTGTAACTACTGTAGTTGTTGGGTTTGCTGTTCCTATTAGGTTTTGACATAGCAGTCTGTATATGTAGAAGATTGTTTTAAGTTGCTCTTTTCTTTCCCTCCTAGATAAGTTCCTGTAGCATTTGTTGTAAATCTGGTTTAGTGGTGCTGAATTCTCTCAGCTTTTGCATGTCTTTAAAATTTTTGATTTCTCCATCATATCTGAATGAGAGCCTTGCGGGGTAGAGCAGTCTTGGTTGTAGGTTTGTCCCTTTCATCACTTGAAATATGTTGTGCCACTCCCTTCTGGCCTGCTGAGTTTCTGCTGAAAAATCAGCTGATAACCTTATAGGTATTCCTTTATGTGTTATTTGTTGCTTCTCCTTGTTGCTTTTAATATATTTACTTTTTCTTTAATTTTTCTCAGTTTGATTAATATGTATTTCAGTGTGTTTCTCCTTGGGCTCATCCTGTATCAGATTCTCTGAGCTTCCTGATTTTGAGTGAGTGTTTCTTTTCTCATATTATGTAACTTTTCAGCTATAATCTCTTCAAATATATTCTCAGGCCCTTTCTCTTTCTCTTCTCCTTCTAGGACCCCTATAATGTGAATGTTGGTGCACTTCCTGTTGTCCCAGTGGTCTCTGAGACTGTCCTCATTTCTTTTCATTCTTTTTTCTTTACTTGTTCTGTAGCAGTGATTTCCACCACTCTGTTTTTCAGAACACTTATTCATTCTTCTGCCTCAGTTATTCTGCTATTGATTCCTTCTAGGGTAGTTTTCATTTCACTTATTGTATTGTTCATCTATGTTTGTTTGTTCTTTAAATCTTCTAGCTCCTTGTTAAATATTTCTTGTATCTTCGCAATATGTGCCTCCATTCTATTTCCGAGATTTTGGATCATCTTTACTATCATTACTCTGAATTCTTTTTCAGGTAGATTGCTTACTCCACTTCACTTAGTAGTTCTTATGGGGTTTTATCTTTTTCCTTCATTTACAACATATTTCTCTGTCATCTCTTTTTGTCTAACTTTCTGTGTTTGTGGTTTCCTTTCCACAGCCTGCAGGATCATAGTTCCTCTTGCTTCTGTGTCTTCCCCCTGTTGGGTGAGGTTGGCCCAGGCACTTGTGCAGGCTTCTTGGTGTGAGGTACTGGTGCCTGCCCTCTGGTGGGTAGAGCTGGGTCTTGTCCTTCTGATGAGCAGATGCACATCAAATGGTGTGTTTTGCCATGGCTGTGAGCTCAGTACGACTTTAGGTAGCTTTTTTTCTGATGGGTGGAGCTGTGTTCCTATCTTGTTGGTCTTTTGACCTGAAGCTTTGCAGCACTGGAACCCGTATGTTATTAGGTGCGGCTGGGTCTTTGTGCCAAAATGTGGACCTCTGGGAAAGTTCACTCTGATCAGTATTCCCTCAGGCTTCCACTACCTGTGTCCTTGCCCTCACAGCAAGCTATAGTTGACCTTTGCCTCCCTAGGAGACACTGCAAGACACCTAGGTAGGAGTAGCCCACGTTCCTATGGAGGTACTGCTTTGTGATGGGTCTCAGTACATGTGAGACCTTGTGTTAATCCTCCACAATGGAGTGTCTTTTCCCCCCAGCCCAGTGGAGCTCCTGCACTCAAGCCTCACTAGCCTTCAAGAATAAATGATCTGGGGATTCTTCCTCCTGATGCCAGAACTTCAGACTGTCTTGGAGGGCTCTTTTTATGTGGGAATGTCCCTGTGTAGCCTATGTGGGTTTAATATTTTTTGGTGTGGGTGCTGTTTTTAATATAGATGTCTGCCATGTCTTTCCTCAGTGTATGTTGGTCCTTATCCCCTTGATAGGAGGTGTGACTGATGTTGTGGTGACCAGAGCCTGCACTGGATATTGAGCAAGGCCTTCCCTTTACTTTGTGGTTGTCCCTTCTCTGTCAGAGGTGGGGCCTACTCCTTAGCTGCTTCAGTACAGACCCCCAGGTCTGTTTCTTAGCTGTGTTTCTGACCTGCAGTGTGAGGTAGGCCAGATTGGAGCACTCCCTCTAGGTGGGAAGACACTGAGTATTCCTCTTCTGGAGCTGTTCACCTGTGGGTTTGCTCTGTTGTGTCACTTTCCACCCATTGTGTGAGCTCTCAGATTACACCATTGTTGGCACTGCTCTTGGCCCTGCCTTAACTGTGGGTATGCTGGCAGTTGGCCCTGGTGACTCTCAGGTATTGTTTTCACCAGGCCACCAGCATAGATCTATTGAAGTCAGGTCCCAGGATTGCAGTAATCATGGCTCTGGACCCACTGTGGGTGCTAGGGGGAAGCTCAGACTCTGGCCTCACCCAACTGCATGTTTATGTGCCCACAGTCTACAGCTCCTAAAGCTAGACCCATCTTGGCTGAATGAACACTAGTTGTCAGTTCAGATGTTCTGTAGGTGGTGAGTTTACAAAGCTGGTCACGGTAGTGTCAATTCATAGTTTGCACAGCTGTGAGGAGAGAGTTCAGGTTTTCTTCCTTAGTTACATGGATCCTGGTTCTCAGCTGTAGTTTCAGCTCCACCTCTGCTTGTGGGCCACCACAGGGGTCTGCTTCTGAGGTTACCCCAGAGCACATGAGTCTGCCTGGTGAGGAGGGGGCACAGAGGCTGTGGTGACCAGGGTCATGAGTGTGCCCACAGTGAAGACAGGGTGCAGAGGAGGCAGTGACCATAGGGATGGGGTTTTGGTGTAGCTAGTGGCCACAGGCATGAGGAAGCTCACCCCAGTGGGGACAATGCAGGCTGAAGAGTCGGTGGCCACGAGTGCAAGAAATCTGGCCTGGTAGGAGCCCTTTCCAGTGCCTGGGGAGGCAGCAGTCAGAGTGTGGGGAGAGAGGCTGCAATGGCAACTCTGTTTCTTACATGTCACTCAACAATAGCACTTCAATTCTATGGCAGCCCAGGTTTCCTCCACAAGTATTCCTGGTTGTGGATTTCCTTACTCCCGTTCCCCCAGACTATCTCCTCTCAAGTCCTCTCCCTGGGCTTCTTCTCTAAATCCCACATTCCACCATCCAGTCCCCTTCCACCCTGGCAGACACATGTCTCAGGATGGGACTTACAGGGATGTGGCACAGACCATCTATGCAGGTCTCACTCTGTCCTGCCTGCCACAGACCTGTTGCTGAGTTCTCCTCTGATAGCCCCCAAAGATCCCCTTCTGTTCCAACTGATCTCCACACTGGTGATGGTGTTTCCCTGGATAGAGGAACCACTACTCTCCTTAAGCTCCCCTCCAGGGACTCAGGTACCTTCCTGCTTCCTCTCCTCTTCCTTTTCTCTTCTTCATTCTTTCATCCTACCCGGTCACACAGGGAACACTCTTGTCCTTTTAGGTGTCTGAGATCCTCTGCTAGTGTTCAGCTGATGCTCTGTGAGAATTGATCCATCCATAGATGTATTCTTGATGCATTTGTGGGGAGAGAAGAAGTCCATGTCCTGCTACTCCTCTGCCATCTTGACTACTCCAAAAGTTTACTCTTTTTTTTTTTTACATCTTTATTGGAGTATAATTGCTTTACAATGGTGTGTTAGTTTCTGCTTTATAACAAAGTGAATCAGTTATACATATACATATGTTCCCATATCTCTTCCCTCTTGCATCTCCCTCCCTCCAACCCTCCCTATCCCACCCCTCCAGGTGGTGACAAAGCACCAAGCTGATCTCCCTCTACTATGGGGCTTCTTCCCACTAGCTATCTACCTTACCTTTGGTAATGTATATATGTCCATGCCACTCTCTCACTTTGTCACAGCTTATCCTTCCCCCCACCTCATAACCTCAAGTCCATTCTCTAGTAGGTCTGTATCTTTATTCCTGTCTTACCACTATGTTCTTCATGACATTTTTTTTTCAAATTCCATATATATATGTTAGCATATGGTATGTGTCTTTCTCTTTCTGACTTACTTCACTCTGTATGACAGACTCCAGGTTTATCCACCTCATTACAAATAGCTTAATTTCGTTTCTTTTTATGGCTGAGTAATATTCCATTGTATATATGTGCCACATCTTCTTTATCCATTCATCCAATGATGGACACTTAGGTTGTTTCCATCTATGGGCTATTGTAAATAGAACTGCAATGAACATTTTGATACATAACTCTTTTTGAAATATGGTTTTCTCAGGATATTTTCTCAGTAGTGGGGTTGCTGGGTCATATGGTAGTTCTATTTGTAGTATTTTAAGGAATCTCCATAGTGTTCTCCACAGTGGCTGTATCAATTTACATTCCCACCAACAGTGCAAGAGGGTTCCCTTTTCTCCACACCCTCTGCAACATTTATTGTTTCTAGATTTTTTGATGATGGCCATTCTGACTGGTGTGAGATGATATCTCATTGTAGTTTTGATTTGTATTTCTCTAATGATTAATGATGTTGAGCATTCTTTCATGTGTTTGTTGGCAGTCTATATATCTTCTTTGGAGAAATGTCTATTTAGGTCTTCTGCCCATTTTGGATTGGGTTCTTTGTGTTTCTGTTTTTGAGCTGCATGAGCTGCTTATAAATTTTGGAGAATAATCCTTGGTCAGTTGCTTCATTTACAAATATTTTCCCCCATTCTGAGGGTTGTCTTTTGGTCTTGTTTATGGATTCCTTTGTTGTGAAAAAGCTTTTAAGTTTCATATGGTCCCATTTGTTTATTTTTGGTTTTATTTCCATTTCTCTAGGAGGTGGGTCAAAAATGATCTTGCTGTGATATATGTCATAGAGTGTTCTGCCTATGTTTTCCTCTAAGAGTTTGATAGTTTCTGATGTTACATTTAGGTATTTAATTCATTTTCACCTTATTTTTGTGTACAGTGTTAGGAAGTGATCTAATCTCATACTTTTACATGTACCTGTCAAATTTTCCCAGCACCACTTATTGAAGAGGCTATCCTTTCTCCACTGTACATTCCTGCATTCTCTATCAAAGATAAGGTGACCATATGTGCGTGGGTTTATCTCTGGGCTTTCTACCCTGTTCCATTGATCTATATTTCTGTTTTCGTGCCAGTGCCATACTGTATTGATTACTGTAGCTTTGTAGTATACCCTGAAATCATGGAGCCTGATTCCTCCCACTCCGTTTTTCGTTCTCAAGATTGCTTTGGCTATTCGGGGTCCTCTGTTTCCATACAAATTGTGAATTTTTTTGTTCTAGTTCTGTGAAAAATGCCAGTGGTAGTTTGATAGGGATTGCATTGAATATGTAGATTGCTTTGGGTAGTAGAGTCATTTTCACAATGTTGATTCTTCCAATCCAAGAACATGGTATATCTTTCCACCTATTTGTATCATCTTTAATATCATTCATCAGTGTCATAATTTTCTGCATACAGGTCTTTTGTCTACTTACATAGGTTTATTCCTAGATATTTTATTCTTTTTGTTGCAGTGGTAAATGGGAGTGTTTTCTTGATTTCACTTTCAGATTTTTCATCATTACTGTAGAGGAGCGCCAGAGATTTCTATGCATTAATTTTGTATCCTGCAACTTTACCAAATCCACTGATTAGCTCTAGTAGTTTTCTGGTAGCATCTTTAGGAATCTCTATGTATAGTATCATATCATCTGCAAACAGTGACAGCTTTACTTCTTCTTTTCCGATTTGAATTCCTTTTATTTCCTTTTCTTCTCTGATTGCTGTGGCTAAAACTTCCAAAACTATGTTGAATAAGAGTGCTGTGAGTGGGCAACCTTCTCTTCTTCCTGATCTAAGTGGAAATCCTTTCAGTTTTTCACCATTGGGGTCAATGTTGGCTGTGGGTTTGTCATATATGGCCTTTACTATGTTGAGGAAAGTTCCCTCTATGTCTTCTTTCTGCAGGGATTTTATCATAAATGGGTGTTGAATTGTTTTGAAAGCTTTCTCTGCATCTATTGAGATGATCATATGTTTTTTCTCGTTCAATTTCTTAATACGGTGTATCACGTTGATTGATTTGCATATATTGAAGAATCCTTGCATTCCTCCAATAAACCCTAGTTGATCATGGTGTATGATCCGTTTGATATGCTGAGGGATTCTGTTTGCTAGTATTTTGTTGAGGATTTTTGCATCTATGTTCATCAGTGATATTGGCTTGTCGTTTTCTTTCTTTGTGACATCCTTGTCTGGTTTTGGTATCAGAGTGATGGTCACCTCATAGAATGAGTTGGGCAGTGTTCCTCCCTCTGCTATATTTTGGAAGAGTTTGAGAAGGATAGGTGTTAGCTCTTCTCTAAACATTTGATAGAATTCTCCTGTGAAGCTATCTGGTCCTGGGCTTTTGTTTGTTGGAAGATTTTTAATCACAGTTTCAATTTCAGTGCTTGTGATTGGTCTGTTCATATTTTCTATTTCTTCCTGATTCAGTCTTGGCAGGTTGTGTATTTCTAAGAATTTGTCCATTTCTTCCAGGTTGTCCATTTTATTGGCATAGATTTGCTTGTAGTAATCTCTCATTATCTTTTGTATTTGTACAGTGTCAGTTGTTACTTCTCCTTTTTCATTTCTAATTCTATTGATTTCAGTCTTCTCTCTTTTTTTCTTGATGAGTCTGGCCAATGACTTATCAATTTTGTTTATCTTCTCAAAGAGCCAGCTTTCAATTTTATTGATCTTTGCTATTGTTTCCTTCATTTCTTTTTCATTTATTTCTGATCTGATTTTTATGATTTCTTTCCTTCTGCTAGCCTTGGGGTATTTTTGTTCTTCTTTCTCTAATTGCTTTAGGTGCAAGGTTAGGTTGTTTATTCGAGATGTTTCCTGTTTCTTCAGGTAGGATTTTATTGCTATAAACTTCCCTCTTAGAACTGCTTTTGCTGCATCCCATAGTATTTGCGTTGTCGTGTCTCCATTGTCATTTGTTTCCATGTATTTTTTGATTTCCTCTTTGATGTCTTCAGTGATCAGTTCATTTTTAAGTAGTGTATTGTTTAGCCTCCATGTGTTTGTATTTTCTAGATATTTTCCTGTAATTTATAACTTGTCTCATAGCACTGTGGTCGGAAAATATACTTGATACGTTTTCAATTATCATAAATTTATCAAGCCTTGATTTGTGACCCAAGATAAGACCTATCCTGGAGAATGCTCTATGAGCACTTGAGAAAAATGTGTATTCTGTTGTTTTTGGATGGAATGTCCTATAAATATCAATTACGTCCACCTTGTTTAATGTATCATTTAAAGCTTGTGTTTCCTTATTTATTTGCATTTTGGATGATCTGTCCATTGGTGAAAGTGGGTTGTTGAAGTCCCCTACTATGAATGTGTTACTGTCGATTTCTTTTTTATGGCTGTTATTATTTGCCTTATGTATTGATGTGCTCCTATGTTGGGTTCATAAATATTTACAATTGTTATATCTTCTTCCTGGATCAATTGCTTAATCATTATGTAGTGTCCATCTTTGTCTCTTCTAATTGTCTTTATTTTAAAGTCTATTTTGTCTGATATGAGAATTGCTACTCCAGCTTTCTTTTGGTTTCCATTTGCATGAAATATCTTTTTCCATCCCCTTAATTTCAGTCTGTATGTGTCTCTAGGCCTGAAGTGGGTCTCTCGTAGACAGCAAATTTATGGGTCTTGTTCTTGTATCCACTCAGCCAATCTGTGTCTTTTGTTGGGAGCATTTATTGAATTTACATTTAAGGTAACTATCTACATGTATGTTCCTATTCCCATTTTCTTAATTGTTTTGGGTTCGTTATTGTATGTCTGTTCCTTCTCTTGTGTTTCTTGCCTAGAGTAGTTCCTTTAGCAGTTGTTGTAAAGCTGGTTTGGTGGTGCTGAACTCTCTCAGCTTTTGCTTGTCTGTAAAGGTTTTAATTTCTCCATCAAATCTGAATGAGGTCCTTGCTGGGTAGAGTTATCTTGGTTGCAGGTTTTTCTCCTTCATCACTTTAAATATGACCTGCCAGTCTCTTCCGGCTTGCAGAGTTTCTGCTAAAAGTGCAGATGTTAACCTTATGAGGATTCCCTTGTGTGTTATTAGTTCTTTTTTTCCCTTGCTGCTTTTAAGATATTTTCTTTGTGTTTAATCTTTGACCATTTGATTTATATGTGTCTTGGCGTATTTCTCCTTGGATTAATCCTGTATGGGACTCTCTGTGCTTCCTGGACTTGATTAACTATTTCCTTTCCCATTTTAGGGAAGTTTTCAACTATAATCTGTTCAAAATTTTTCTCAGTCCCTTTGTTTTTCTATTCTTCTTCTAGAACCTCTATAATTCGAATGTTGGTGTGTTTAATGTTGTCCCAGAAGTCTCTGAGACTGTCCTTAGTCCTTTTCATTATTTTTTCTTTATTCTACTCTCCAGTAGTTATTTCCACTATTTTATCTTCCAGGTCACTTATCCGTTCTTCTGCCTCAGTTATTGTGCTATTGATTCCATCTACAGTATTTTTAATTTCCTTTATTGTGTTGTTCATCATTGTTTGTTTCATCTTTTGTTCTTCTAGGTCCTTGTTAAATGTTTCTTGAATTATGTGTATTCTATTTCCAAGATTTTGGATCATCTTTACTATCATTATTCTGAATTCTTTTTCAGGTAGACTGCCTATTTCCTCTTCATTTCTTAGGTCTGGTGGGTTTTTATCTTGCTCCTTCATCTGCTGTCTGTTTTTCTGTCTTCTCATTTTGCTTATCTTACTGTGTTTGTGGTCTCCTTTTTGCAGGCTGCAGGTTCATAGTTCCTGTTGTTTTTGGTGTCTGTCTCCAGTGGCTAAGGTTGTTTTCGTGTGTTGTGTAAGCTTCCTGGTGGAGGGGACAAGTGTCTGTGTTCTGGTGGGAGAGGCTGGATCTTGGCTTTTTGGTGGGCAAGTCCACATGTTGGTGTGTTTTGGGGTGTCTTTTTACTTATTATGATTTTAGGCAGCCTGTCTGCTAATGGGTGGTGTTGTGTTCCTGTCTTGCTAGTTGTTTGGCATAGGGTGTCCATCACTGTAGCTTGCTGGTCATTGAGTGAAGTTGGCTGCTAGTGTTGAGATGGAGATCTCTGGGAGATTTTTGCTGTTTGATATTATGTGGAGCTGGGAGGTCTCTTGCTGGCCAGTGTCCTGAAGTTGGCTCTCCCACCTCAGAGGCACAGCACTGACTCCTGGCTGCAGCCCCACAAGCCTTTCATCCACACAGCTCAGAATAAACCGGAGCAAAAGTAGAAAGAAATAATTAGTAGAAGTCGAAAGAAAGAAAGAATGAAAGAAAGAAAGGTGGGAGGGAGGGAGGGAGGGAGGGTGCAAAGAAAGAAGGAAGGAGGGAAGGAAGGAAAAAAGAAAGAAAGAAGGTAAAGTAAAATAAAGTAAGATAAAATATAATAAATTTATGAAAATATAAAAATAATTATTAAGAGAAAAAAAAGAAAAAAAATTAAAAAAAAATAAACAAAGAAAACCCCAGACGGATAGAAGCCTAGGACAAATGGTGGAAGCCAAGCTATACAGACAAAATCTCACACAGAAGCATTCGCATACACACTCACAAAAAGAGGAAAAGTGTAAAACATCATAAATCCTGGTCTCAAAGTCCACCTCCTCAATTTGGGATGATTTGTTGTCTCAAAGAGGGAAGGAAGGAAAGAAAGAAAGAAAGAAAGAAGATAAAGTAAAACAAAATAAAGTTATTAAGATAAAAAATAATTATTAATAAAAACTATTTTTAAAAAAAAGGATGGATAGAACCCTAGTAATAATGTTGTGGAAACAAAGCTATACAGACAAAATCTCACACAAAAACACACACATACACACTCACAAAAAGAGGAAAAGAGTAAAAAATCATACATCTTGCTCTCAAAGTCCACATTCTTAATTTGGGATGATTCGTTGTCTATTCATGTATTCCACAGATGCAGGGTACATCAAGTTGATTGTGGAGTTTTAATCCGCTGCTTCTGAGGCTGCTGGGAGAGATTTCCCTTTCTTTTCTTTTTTCTCACAGCTCCCAGTTGCTCGGCTTTGGATTTGGCTCCCCGTCTGTGTGTAGGTCGCCGGAGGGCATCTGTTTTTCATTCAGACAGGACGGGGTTAAAGGATCCGCTGATTCGGAGGCTCTGGCTCACTCAGGACAGGGGGAGGGAAGGGCATGGAGTGTGGGGTGAGCCTGAGGTGGCAGAGGCCGACATGACGTTGCACCAGCCTGAGGCGTGCTGTGTGTTCTCCTGGGGGAGTTGTCCCTGGATCCCGGGACCCTGGCAGTGGCGGACTGCACAGGCTCCACGGAAGGAGTGTGTGGATAGTGACCTGTGCTTGCACACAGGCTTCTTGGTGGTGGCAGCAGCAACCTTAACGTCTCATGCCCGTCTCTCGAGCTCCTTTAAGCCACGCTCTTAATCCCCTCTCCTCGCGCACCAGGAAACAAAGAGGGAAGAAAAAGTCTCTTGCTTCTTCGGCGGGTCCAGACTTTTCCCCGGCATCCCTCCCAGCTAACCGTGGCACACTAACCGCCTGCAGTCTGTGTTCACGCCGTCAACCCCAGTCCTCTCTCGGAGCTCCGACAGAAGCCCAAGCCTCAACTCCCAGCCCCGCCTGCCCCAGATGGTGAGCAGACAAGCCTCTCGGGCTGGTGAGTGCCGGTTGGCCCTGATCCTCTGTGCGGGAATCTCTCCGCTTTGCCCTCTGCACCCCTGTTGCTGTGCTCTCCTCTGCGGCTCTGAAGGTTTCCCCTCCACCATCCGCAGTCTCCACCCACAAAGGGGCTTCCTAGTGTGTGGAAACCTTTCCTCCGTCACACCTCCCTCCCACTGGTGCAGGTCCAGTCCCTATCCTTTTGTCTCTGTTTATTCTTTTTTCTTTTGCCCTACCCAGGTACGTGGGGAGTTTCTTGCCTTTTGGGAGGTCTGAGGTCTTCTGCCAGCATTCAGTAGGTGTTCTGTAGGAGTTGTTCCACGTGTAGATGTATTTCTGGTGTATCTGTGGGGAGGAAGGTGATCTCCGCGTCTTACTCTTCTGCCATCTTCCCAGAAGCCCTCTCCAGAAGCTTATTCTTTATCATTTTTTTCAGGGTCAGTTATTCATTAGCTTTCCTATATATTCAACCACTCCCTTTTGACACCTCTTACCAAAATTCAAAACATGCTCAAGTCTTTCTCATTTAAAAATAAGTTCTTCCTTCGACCCAAATCTGTGTCCACCTCTCACCCTTATCCTTTCTTTTCACTTCATAACTACACTGCTTGAAATTGTTGTCTATGACATTTAATTCCATTTCTTCTCCTCTGATTCCTAACTCACTACTATTTGGATTCTGTCTCAATTCCTCCACCTATGTGGCTCTCACTAACTATGCATTCCCTACCAGAATACATTTGGGAACAAGGAATAATGTATTATGAAAAAAAGGGATACAGTCTAAATTCCTAAAAATATGGGGAAAGATACATCTCCAGTATTGAATACAGTGTTAACAGTACATTGCAAACAGTATTTGTCAAGTTAATGAATTTAAAGTAAATGATACACTTCTTCCCTAAAACTGCTTAAGGTCTCTTTTCTCCAAGTGTTCTTAAATTCTATGGTTACTGTTCTTTGTGTGAAACATCATCATCCATTGCACTGATTATTCAGTAAGCTTTTCAATTTGAAATTTAAGTTCTTCATTGAGTTCTGGGAAATTTTCCTTCAATTGTTTCTTTGAGAATTTCCAACCCTTCATTTTCCTTGTTCTTGCTTTCTGGAATTGTTTTTTCTCAAACACCAACCATTATAGAACAGACTTCAATTTTTCTTAGGTTTTCTTTTGTTCATGTTACCTCATTGTCATTTTGTTCTTATTCTAGGAGATTACTCAACTTTATATCAACTGTATTTCATCAAGTGTGAGCTTCCTTATAATGTCTCTTGGTTGGGGAAACACCTATCATCAGTATCTTTACATCTTTTCTTTTGGGCTGTTCTGTTTCCTAAGATAAGTCTCTTCCAGTCTTCTGCTTAAAGAACATAGGCCTGACGGTCAGTATCCTAAAGATGGGTATATAAGTTTTCACTTAATTTTCCCATTTCTCATTTCCAATACACTACTCCCATCTTCAGCTCTGCCTTATGCACCATCGTAGTCTAGAGACACTCTGTTTTACCCTCTCCAAAGTGTAAATCTCCAGTCTCCTGCTGAGGGAATGAGGGCAGTCTCCTTCACAGAGTGAGAGAAGGGATCTGGTCTGATTGTTAAATATACCAGACAAATTCTTCCTAATTGTGTCCCTCTTTATGCTCACTTTCAGGAGCACCTGGTAGTGGCAATTCTGGATATCTTTGAATAACTTAAAGAGAGCTATGCAAATTTTTTGAGAGCAGGGATATTTTGTCTACTTTTCTTAACAGCTCTATACCCTGAACCTAGAACATAATGCCTTAAGCATAATAAACAATCAATATATATTTCTTGAATTTAAGAAATAATATGCCAAGACTGAGTGAATGGTTGTGACAATGATCAAAGCTGGAAATGTCAATTAATTATCATATATGTTGTTGAAACCAAAGATGTGTGAGAACTTATAATTTGATTTTGTGATTTTTACCTGTAATTTGTTGATTGTATAAAATATTTTACTGTTGCAAGCACAACTCTGTAATGAGTTAATTGCTGTATTTTATTCATTCACATAATTTCTATTGAAAAAATAATAAGAAGCATCTTTAAAAATAAAACAACTAATAAAATAACGCAACTAGTGTCCCAGAATGTGGAAAGCTCTAATTTAAAACTTCCATTTATATGTGGCAAGATTTTTTTTTCAGTAAGAAAGGAGAAACTATTAAAAGTTGAATGATGGTATGGAGAAGGACAAAGGTTTAAATATACCGATTATTATCAAAAGCTCTCATTTGCTTAATTTGAGACTGCTTAGAGGGTAAAAAAGGCATAAATTGTTTTTAAAAAGTGGTAAACATTGGACATATGTTGTACCTAAACAGAAAAAATAAGAGATATAATAGCTTATATCCAAGTGCCAATGAACTTACTAATGTGTAGCTGGTAAGTTCCAAGGGTTAAAACTATTTATATTTTGAAAAGTTAGGCATCAATGGCCATAGACCATATTAAGTACATTTAATAAAACTGTAATTTTTTTGTCATTGTAGTATAATACTGGCTTTTGAAGGGGAAGAAACAGATTATTTCTTTTTCTTCCACTGCTGCTGTGTTAATTTTTAACTCAAGATATCCCTCTGCTGGAATATTGGATTATTGAAACACAAACTACTTCTTCTTACAGGCATGTTCAGATTTCTAATATGGATCATCTAAAATGCTTCTGCTGGTTTCTAATAAACTATCCATGCCATGTTACTGTTGAATTGTGTTAAGGAAAGAACAAATATACACATATCTGGGTATATATAAATTATTTAGAAAATCTCTTCTAAGACATACCGTACAGCAATCCTTTTTCCACATATAAACCCAGGCTCCATCCCTGCTTAATTCATATTCAACAACATCCTTGCTCCCTTCATAGTCAACAGAAATCTTGTCTTTTTCATAGAACATGATTGATGTGAACTCCTTCACCTACTTATTTTCTTAAAAAACTCCTGCTGCTTTGTTCATGTTTCTTACCTCTTTTCTATTCATATTCATGTAGCTTTCATTCCAAAGAAATTTCACTTGATCAACTTTATTTCTCATCTCTTTCTGGAACTTTCCACATTAAATGATGCTTTCTTTCTATTGCATTAACTTTTATGATGATAAAATGCACATAATATAAAGTGTGCAATTCAGTGATATTAAGGATATTTACATTATTGCACAACTATCACTACTATCCTTCTCCAGATCTCTTCATCTTTCAAAATTGAAACTCTGTGCTCATTAAACAATGATTCCCCATTCCACCCTCCCTCCATTTCCTGGTAACCATTATTCTAATTGCTTTCTCTATGAATTTGACTATTTTGGTAACTCGTGTAAGTGGAATCATGCAATATCCATCCTTCTTTATCTGGCTTATTTCACTGAATGTTTTCAAGATTCATTCATGTTGTAGCATGTATCAGAATTTTATTCTATTTTAAAGTTGAATATTATTTCATTATATGAATATATCACATTTTAATTATCAGTTTACCCTTTGATGTACATTTGTGTTATTTCCACCCTTTGGCTACTGTAAATAATACTGCTATGAGTATTGGTGTACATATATGTGTTCAGGTCCCTGCTTTTAATTACCTTGGGTATATACCAGAAGTCAAATATGTGGATAATATGGTAATTCTACATTTAATTTTTTGAAGAACCACCATACTGTCTTCCAATGTGGCTGTGCCATTTTACACTCTTATCAGCAATGCACTAAGGTTTAAATTTCTAAATATCCATGCCAATACTTTCCTCTTCCCCTTTCCTCCTCCTCCTCTGTCTCCTTCTCCTTCTTCTTCTCCTTCCTCTTCCTCTTCTTCTCCTTCTCCTTCTCCTTCTTCTTCTTCTCCTTCTTCTTCTTCTTCTTCTTCTCCTTCTCCTTCTCCTTCTCCTTCTCCTCCTCCTCCTCCTTCTTCTTCATAACAGCCATCCTAAATGGTGTGAAGTGAGCTCATTGTGGTATTGATTTCATTTCCTAATGATTACTCAAATATACTTTCATATGATTTTTGAATATTTGCCTATCTTCCTTAGAAAAATACCTATTCAAGTCCTTTGCTCATTTTCAACTGAGTTTTATAGTTTTTTTGTTCTTATTGTTGAGTTCTAGGATGCCTTTATATATTCTGTAAATCAATCCCCTAACAGATATATGATTTGAAAATATTTTCTCTCATTTGTGTGTTGCTTTTTCACTCTTGTGCTAGTGTCTTTGATGCAAAAAGTTTTAAAATTTGATGAGGTCCAATTTATCTACTTTGTCTTTGGTGCCTGATCTTTTGGTGTCACATCTTAGAAATCCTTGTCAAATCCAATATTATGAAGACTTTTCTTTTCTTATAAAGTAAGTCCCCTACATACAAAACTTCAAGTTGTGAACTTTCAAAGATGCAGACGTGCACCTGGTTCCAGCAAGGAACAAGAACCTGTGCCAACAACGTCAGACATGAGTGAAATTGTAGCTTGCCCTCTGTCTCCTATTGCTGATGATCCTTCAGCTCTATCATATCCCACCTCTTCTTACTCCTCCCGTCAGTAACTCTTCTTGCCTGTTCACTTGATGCCAGCCCCTGTATGCCAGCTGTTGTACTGTACTACTGTTCTTTTCAAGGTACTGTACTGTAAGATTAAAAATATTTTATTTTTTGTTTGTTTTTTATGTATTATTTTTGTGAAAAGTATTTTAAACCTACTACAGTACTATATAGCCAATTGTATTAGTTGGGTACCTAGGCCAACTTCGTCAGACTTATGAACAAATTAAACTTATGAATGCACTCTTGGAACAGAACTTGTTCATATGTAGGGGATGTACTGTATTGTTTTATAGTTTTAGCACATGTGTTTAGGTTTTGAACACATTTTGATTTAATTTTTACATATGGTGTAAAGTATGGTAAAATGTCATTGTTTTGCTGTGATATCCACTTTTCCCAGCACCATTTGTTAAAAAGACTGCCCTTTCCCCATTAAAGGGTCTTTGTACCCTAGTCAAAAATCATTTGATCACATATGCAAGGTGATTTCTGGACTTTCTCCTCTATTCCATTGGTCTCTATAACTGTCTTTCTTCCAATACCAATATTTTTGAACACTACAGTGTCTCTCTGTGTTCAGATTTACTCATATTATAAGAACACCAGTTATGGGGCTTCCCTGGTGGCACAGTGGTTGAGAGTCTGCCTGCCGATGCAGGGGACACGGGTTCGTGCCCCGGTCCGGAAAGATCCCACATGCCATGGAGCGGCTGGGCCTGTGAGCCATGGCCACTGAGCCTGCGCGTCCAGAGTCTGTGCTCCTCAACAGGAGAGGCCACAAAAGTGAGAGGCCCACGTACCAAAAAAAAAAAAAAAAAAAAAAGAACACCAGTTAGATTGGATTAGAGCACAACCTACTGGTTTCATTTTAAATTAATCACTTCTTTAAAGGCCCTACCTCATAACACTGTCATAGTTTGAGGCATTAGAGGTTAGGACTTCAACGTATGAAATTTGGAGGGATGCAATTCACTCATAAAAGCCAGATAGTAAGTATTTTAGGTTTTCAGGCCATAAAGTCTCTGTTGGAATTCATAAAATCTGCCATTGAAGCGTGAAACCAGCCTTAGACAATACATAAACAAACGGATATGTCTATGTTCCAACTTCTAAAACAAGTAGTAAAAAAATAATAAAGAAAAGAGGAATATCTCAAAAGTAATTGGAGGAGATAAATTGTAATTCTAAAAACATTCATTTAACCTAAAAGAAGGCAGAAGAAAAACCCAGATGCAAGAGATTAATTGGAAATTAAGAAAACATAGGCAACATTACAGAATTAAACCCAATCATATCAGGCTGAGGAGAGCGAGAGAGATGGAGGAGTAGCCAGTTGGTGGAGCAGTCAGAACACACACATTTATCAATTAAGTTTGCCATCTTATATAGGTGCAGTTTGTGTCACCCAAAACCAATTACATTCTGTGGGTTGTCTTTTTGTCTTTTTTATGGATCCCTTTGCTGTGCAAATCTTTTAAGTTTAATTAGGTCTCATTAGTTTATTTTTCTTTTTATTTTCTTTACTCTAAGAGATGGGTAAAAAAGATCTTGCTGCAATTTATGTCAGAGAGTGTTCTGCCTATGTTATCCTCTAAGAGTTTTTTTTTTTAATCTTTATTGGAGTATAATTGCTTTACAATGGTGTGTTAGTTTCTGATTTATAACAAGGTGAATCAGTTATACATATACATATGTTCCCATATCTCTTCCCTCTTGAGTCTCCCTCCCTCCCACCCTCCCTAACCCACCCATCTAGGTGGTCACAAAGCAGCGAGCTGATCTCCCTGTGCTATGAGAATGCTTCCCACTAGCTATCTATTTTATGTTTGGTAGTGTATATATGTCCATGTCACTCTCTCACTTTGTCACAGCTTACCTTTCCCCCTCCCCATATCCTCAAGTCCATTCTCTAGTAGGTCTGTGTCCTTATTCCCGTCTTACCACTAGGTTTTTCATGACCTTTTTTTTTCTTAGATTTCATATATATTTGTTAGCATACGGTATTGTTTTTCTCTTTCTGACTTATTTCACTCTGTATGACGGACTCTAGATCCATCCACCTCCTTACAAATAACTCAATTTCGTTTCCTTTTATGGCTGAGTAATATTCCATTGTGTATATGTGCCATATCTTCTTTATCCATTCATCTGATGATGGACACTTAGGGTGCTTCCATGTACTGGCTATTGCAAATAGAGCTGAAGTGAACATTTTGGTACATGACTGTTTTTGAATTATGGATTTCTCAGGGTATATGCCCAGTAGTGGGATTCTTGGGTCGTATGGTAGTTCTAATTTTAGTTTTTAAGGAACCTCCGTACTGTTCTCCATAGTGGCTGTATCAATTTACATTCCCACCAACAGTGCAAGAGTGTTCCCTTTTCTCCACACCCTCTCCAGCATTTATTGATATAGACTTTTTGATGATGGCAATTCTGACCGCTGTGAGATGATATCTCATTGAAGTTTTGATTTGCATTTCTCTAATGATTAATGATGTTGAGCATTCTTTCATGTGTTTATTGGCAATCTGTATATCTTTTGGGGGAAATGTATATTTAGATCTTCTGCCCATTTTGGATTGGGTTATTTGTTTTTTTGTTATTGAGGTGCTTGTAAATTTTCAAAATTAATCATTTGTCAGTTGCTTCAATTGGAAATATTTTCTCCCATTCTGAGGGTTGTCTGTTGGTCTTGTTTTTGGTTTTCTTTGCTGTACAAAAGCTTTTAAGTTTCATTAGGTCCCATTTGTTTATTTTTGTTTTTATTTCCATTTCTCTAGGAGGTGCGTCACAAAGGATCGTGCTGTGATTTATGTCCTAGACATAAATACCTATGTTTTCCTCTGACAGATTGATAGTGTCTGGCCTCAAATTTAGGACTTTAATCCATTTTGCGTTTATTTTTGTGTATGGTGTTAGGGAGTGTTCTAATTTCATACTTTTACATGTACCTGTCCAGGTTTCCCAGCACAACTTATTGAAGGGGCTGTCTTTACTCCACTGTATATTCTTGCCTCCTTTATCAAAGTTAAGGTGACCATATGTGCATGGGTTTACCTCTGGGCTTTCTGTCCTGTTCCATTGATCTATATTTCTGTTTTTGTGCCAGTACCATATAGTCTTGATTACTGTAGCTTTGTAGTAGAGTCTGTAGTCAACGAGCCTGATTCCTCTGGCTCCATTTCTCATTCTCAAGATTGCTTTGGTTATTCAGGGTCTTTTGTGTTTCCATACAAATTGTGAAATATTTTATTCTATTTCTATGAAAAATGCCAGTGTTAATTTGATAGGGATTGCATTGAATCTGTAGATTGCTTTGGGTAGTAGCGTCATTTATACAATGTTGATTCTTCCAATCCAAGAACATGATATATTTCTCCATATATTTGTATCATCTTTAATTACTTTCATCAGTGTCTTATAATTTTCTGCATACAGGTATTTTGTCTCCTTAGGTAGGTTTATTCCTAGATATTTTATTCTTTTTGTTGCAATGGTAAATGGGAGAGTTTTCTTGATTTCACTTACAGATTTTTCAACAGTAGTGTATAGGAATGCAAGAGATTTCTGTGCATTCGTTTTGTATCATGCTACTTTACCAAATTCATTGATTAGCTCTAGTAGTTTTCTGGTAGCATCTTTCGGATTCTCTATGTAAAGTATCATGTCATCTGCAAACAGTGACATATTTGCTTCTTCTTTTCTGTTTGGATTCTTTTATTTCTTTTTCTTCTTTTATTGTTGTAGCTAAAACTTCCAAAACTAGGTTGAATAAGAGTGGTTAGAGTGGGCGACCTTGTCTTGCTCCTGATCTTAGTGGAAATGGTTTCAGTTTTTCACCATTGAGGTTGATATTGGCTGTGGGTTTGTCATATATGGCCTTTATTATGTTAAGGAAAGTTCCCTCTATGCCTACTTTCCGCAGGGTTTTTTTAATTCCTAAATGGGTGTTGAATTTTGTCAAATGATTTCTCTGCATCAATTGAGATGATCAGATGTTTTTTCTCCTTCCATTTGTTAATATGGGATATCACGTTGATAGATTTGCGTATATTGAAGATTCCTTGCATTCCTGGAATAAACCCCACTGGATCATGATGTATGATCCTTTAATGTGCTGTTGGATTCTGTTTGTCAGTATTTTGTTGAGAATGTTTGCATCTATGTTCATCAGTGATATTGGCCTGTAGTGTTCTTAGTTTGTGACATCTTTGTCTGGTTTTGGTATCAGGGTGATGGTGGCCTTGTAGAATGAGTTTGGGAGTGCTCTTACCTCTGCTATATTTTGGAAGAATTTGAGAAGGATAGCTGTTAGCTATTCTCTAAATGATAGAAGTCACCTGTGAAGCCATCTGGTCCTGGGCTTTTGTTTTATTGCGAGATTTTTAATCACATTCTTAATTTCAGTGCTTGTGATTGGTCTGTTCATATTTTCTATTTCTTCCTGGTTCAGTCTTGGCAGGTTGTGCATTTCTAAGAATTTATCTATTTCTTCCAGGTTGTCCATTTTATTGGCATAGAGTTGCTTGTAGTAATCTCTCATGATCCTTTATATTTTTCCAGTGTCAGTTGTTACTTTATTTTCATTTCTAAGTGGATTGATTTGAGTTTTCTCCCTTTTTTTCTTGATGAGTCTGGCTAATGGTTTTTCAATTTTGTTTATCTTCTCAAAGGACCAGCTCTTAGTTTTATTGAACTTTCCTAAGGTTCCTTCATTTCTTTTTCATTTATTTCTGATCTGATTTTTATGATTTCTTTCCTTCTGCTAACTTTGGCATTGTTTTGTTCTTCTTTCTCTAATTGCTTTTCGTGCAAGTTTAGGTTATTTATCTGAGACGTTTCCTGTTTCTTAAGGTAGGATTGAATTGCTATAAACTTCCCTCTTAGAACTGCTTTTGCTGCATCTTATAGGTTTTGGGTCGTTGTGTCTCCATTCTCATTTGTTTCTTGGTATTTTTGGATTTCTTCAGTGATCACTTCGTTATTAATTAGTGTATTGTTTAGCCTCCATGTGTTTGTATTTTTTACAGATCTTTTCCTGTAATTGATATCTAGTCTTATAGCATTGCTGTGGGAAAAGATACTTGATACAATTTCAATTTTCTTAAATTTACCAATGCTTGATTTGTGACCCAAGATATGATCTATCCTGGAGAATGTTCCATGAGCACTTCAGAAAAATGTGTATTCTGTTGTTTTTGGATGGATTGTCCTATAAATATCAATTAAGTCCATCTTGTTTAATGTATCATTTAAAGCTTGTGTTTCCTTATCTATTTTCATTTTGGATGATCTGTCCTTTGGTGAAACTGGGGTAATAACATGCTGCACTATGAACGTGTCACTTTAGATGTCCACTTTTACGGCTGTTAGTATTGGCCTTATGTATTGAGGTGCTCCTATGTTGGGTGCCTAAATATTTACAATTGTTATATTTTCTTCTTGGATCAATCCCTTGATCATTATGTAGTGTCCTTCTTTGTGTCATATAATAGTTTATTTTAAAGTCTATTTTTTCTGATATAAGAATTGGTACTCCAGTTTTCTTTTGGTTTCCATTTGCATGGAATATTTTTTTTCCATCAGCTCACTTTCAGTCTGTATGTGTCTCTAGGTCTGAAGTGGGTCTCTTGTAGAGAGCATATATATGGGTCTTGTTTTTGTATCTATTCAGCCAGTCTGTGTCATTTGGTGGGAGCATTTAATCCATTTACATTTAAGGTAATTATCAATATGTATGATCCTATTCCCATTTTCTTAATTGTTTTGGGTTTGTCATTGTAGGTCTTTTCCTTCTCTTGTGTTTCTTGCCTAGAGAAGATTCTTTAGCATTTGTTGTAGAGCTGGTTTGTTGGTGCTGAACTCTCTCAGCTTTTGCTTGTCTGTAAAGATTTAATTTCTCCATCAAATCCGAATGAGATCCTTGTTGGGTAATGTAATCTTGGTTGTAGTTTATTCTCCTTCATCACTTCAAGTATGTCCTGCCAGTCCCTTCTGGCTTGCAGGGTTTCTGATGAAAGGTCAGCTGTTAACCTTATGGGTAATCCCTTGTGTTTTATTTGTTGTTTTTCCATTGCTGCTTGTAATGTTTTCTTTGTATTTAATTTTTGACAGTTTGATTAATATGTGCCTTGGTGTGTTTCTCCTTGGAATTATCCTGTATTGGACTCTCTGTTCTTCCTCAAATTGATTAACTATTTCCTTTCCCATATTAGGGAAGTTTTCAACTATAATCTCTTCAAATATTTTCTCAGTTCCTTTCTTTTTCTCTTCTTCTTCTGGTAACCCTATAATTCGAATGTGGTTGTGTTTAATATTGTCTCAGAGGTCTCTGAGACTGCCCTCAGTTCTTTTCATTCTTTTTTCTTTATTCTGCTCTGCAGTAGTTATTTCCACTATTTTATCTTCCAGGTCACTTATCCGTTCTTCTGCCTCCATTATTCTGCTATTGATCCCTTCTAGATTACTTTTAATTTCATTTATTGGGTTGTTCACCATTGCTTTTTTCCTCTTTAGTTCTTCTAGGTCCTTGTTAAATGTTTCTTGCATTTTCTCTCTTCTATTTCCATGATTTTGGATCACTTTTGCCATCATTATTCTGAATTCTTTTTCAGGTAGACTGCCTATGTCCTCTTCATTTGTTAGGTCTGGTGTGTTTTTATCTTGCTCCTTCATCTGCTCTGTGTTTTTCTGTCTTCTCATTTTGGTTATCTTTTTGTGTTTGGGCTGTCCTTTTTTCAGGTTGCACGTTTGTAGTTCCCGTCGTTTTTGGTGTCTGTCTCCAGTGACTAAAGTTGGTTCAGTGGGTTGTTTACACTTCCTTGTGGAGGAGACTAGTGCCTGTGTTCTGGTGGATGAGGATGGATCTTGTCTTTCTGGTGGACAGATCCACATCTGGTGGTGTGTTTTGGGCTGTCTGTGGACTTATTATGAATTTAGGCAGTCTCTCTGCTCATGGTTGGTGTTGTGTTCCTGTCTTGCTAGTTGTTTGGCATAGTGTGTCCAGCACTGTATCTTGCTGGTCGTTGAGTGAAGCTGGGTGTTGGTGTTGAAATGGAGATCTCTGGGAGATTTTTGCCATTTGATATTATGTGGATCTGGGAGGTCTCTTGTGGACCAGTGTCCTGAAATTTGCTCTCCCACCTCAGAGGCACAGCACTGACTTCTGGCTGGAGCACTGAGATCCTTTCCTCCACACGACTCAAAATAAAAGGGAGAAAATTAGAAAGAAAGAGGATAAAATAAAATAAAGTTATTAAAATAAAAAGAAATATAATTATTAAGAAAAAAATTAAAATATAAACAAACAAACAAAATGTACGGACAGATCCCTAGGAGAAATGGTGAAAGCAAAGCTATACAGAAAAAATCTCACATAGAAGCATATACACGCACACTCACAAAAAGAAGAAAAGGGGAAAAAATAGTATATCTTACTCTCAAAGTCCACCTCCTCAATTTGGGATGATCCTTAGTCTATTCAGGTATTTCACCAATGCATGGTACATCAAGGTGATTGTGGATATTTAATCCGCTGCTCCTGAGGCTGCTGGGAGAAATTTCCCTTTCTCTTCTTTTTTCACACAGGTCCCAGGGTTCAGCTTTGGATTTGGCCCTGACTCTGTGTGTAGGTCGCTGGAGGTCGTCTGTTCTTCACTCACACAGGATGGGGTTAAAGGAGCAGCTGATTCGGGAGATCTGGCTCCCTCAGGCCAGGGGGAGTGAGGGGCACGGTGTGCTGTGTGAGCCTGTGGCAGTAGTGGTTGGAATGATGTTGCACCAGGCTGAGGTGCACCGTGCATTCTCCCGGGAAAATTTTCCCTGGATCATGGGACCCTGGCAGTGGCAGTCTGCACACGCTCCTGGGAGGGGAGGTGTACCCCCGTTTTTTGTTTGGGTTGTTTATTTTTTGATATTGAGCTGTTTGAGCTGCTTGTATATTTTGGAGATTAATCCTTTGTCAGTTTCTTCATTTGCAAATATTTTCTCCCATTCTGAGGCTTGTCTTTTTGTGTTCTTTAAGCTTTCCTTTGCTGTTTAATAGCTTTTACATTTAATTAGGTCCCATTTGTTTATTTTTGTTTTAATTTTAGTTACTCTAGGAGGTTGGTCAAAAAAGATGTTGCTGTACTTATTGTCAAAGAGTGTTCTGCCTAGGCATTCCTCTAATGGTTATATAGCGTCTGGCCTTACATTTAAGTCTTTAATCCATTTTGAGTTTATTTTTGTATGTGGTGCTATGGAGTGTTCTAATTTCATTCTTTTACATGTAGCTGTTCAGTTTTCCCAGTACCATTTATCGAAGAGGCTGTCTTTTTTCCATTGTATATTTTTTCCTCCTTTGTCATAGATTAGTTGACCATAGTTGCGTGTGTTATCTCTGGACTTTCTATCCAGTTCCATTGATCTATAACATTGTTTTTATGCCAGTACCGTACTGTCTTGATTACTGCAGCTTTGTAGTATTGTGTGAAGTCAGGGAGCCTGATTTCTCCAACTCCATTTTTCTTTCTCAAGATAGCTCTGGCTATTTGGGGTCTTTTGTGTTTCCAAACAAATTGTAAGTTTTTTGTTCTAATTCTGTGAAGAATGCCATTGGTAGTTTGATAGGGATTGCATTGAATCTGCAATTGCCTTGTGTAGTATAGTCATTTTCACAATATTGATTCTTCCAATCCAAGAACATTGTATATTTCTCCATCTATTTGTGTCATCTTCAATTTATTTCAAGAGTGTCTTACAGTTTTCTGCATACAGGTCTTTTTTGTCTGGAGGTAAGTTTATTTGTAGGTATTTTATTCTTTTTGTCACAATGGTAAATGGGATTGGTTCCATAATTTCTCCTTCTGCCCTTTCATATCTAGTGTATAGGAATGCAAGATATTTCTGTGCATTTATTTTGTATCTTGCTACTTTACCAAATTCCTTAATTAGCTCTAGTAGTTTTCTGGTAACATCTTCAGGATTCTCTATGTATAGTATCACTTCATCTGCAAACAGTGACAATTTTACCTATTCTTTTCCAGTTTGGATTCCTTTTATTTATTTTTTTCTCTGATTGCTGTGACTAGCACTTCCAAAAGTATGTTGAATAATAGTGCTGAGACTGAGCACCCTTGTCTTTTTCCTGATTTTAGAGGAAATACTTTCATTTTTTCACCATGGAGAATAATGTTTTCTGTGGGCTTGTTATATATGGCCTTTATTATGTTGAGGTAGGTTCCCTCTATGCCCAGTTTCTGGATAGTTTTTATCATAAATTGGTGTTGAATTTGGTCGAAAGTTTTTTCTGCATATATTGAGATGATCATATTGTTTTTATTTTTTAATATATTAATACGGTGTATCACATTGTTTGATTTGCATATATTGAAGAATACTTGCATCCGTAGAATACATTCCACTTGATCATGGTGTATGATCCTTTTAGTGTGTTGTTGGATTCTGTTTGCTAGTATTTTGTTCAGGATTTTTGCGTCTATGTTCATCAGTGAGATTGGTCTGTAATTTTGTTTTTTGTGACATCTTTTTCTGGTTTTGGTATCTGGGTGATGGTAGCCTCGTAGAAGGAGGTTGGGAGTGCTCTATCATCTGCATTTTTTTGAAAATTTGAGAAAGATAGGTGTTAGCTCTTCTCTAAATGTTTGATAGAATTCCCCTTTGAAGCCATCTGGTCCTGCACTTTTGTTTGTTGGAAGAATTTTAATCATGGTTTCAATTTCATTACTTGTGGATGGTCTGTTCATATTTTCTATTTCTTCTTGGTTCAGTCTCAGAAAGTTGTGCTTTTTTAAGTATTTGTCCATTTCCTACAGGTTGTCCATTTTATTGGCATATAGTTGCTTGTAGTACTCTCTTATGATCTTTTGTATTTCTATGGTGTCAGTTGTAACTTTTTTTCATTTCCAGTTTTACAGAATTGAGTCCTCTCCCTTTTTTTCTTCATGAGTCTGACTAAAGTTTTATCAATTTTGTTTATGTTCTCAAAGAACCAGCTTTTAGTTTTGTTGATCTTTTCTATTGTTTTTTTTGTTTCTATTTCATTTATTTATGCTTTGATCTTTATGATTTCTTTCTTTCTACTGATTTTGGCTTTTGTTTGTTCTTCTTTCCTTAATTGCTTTAGGTTAAAGTTAGGTTGTTTATTTGAGATTTGCCTTGTTTCTTGAGGTAAGATTGTGCTGCTATAAACTCCCCTCTTAGATCTGCTTTTGCTGCATTCCATAGTTTTTGGGTCATCGTGTTTTCATTGTCATTTGTTTCTAGGTAGTTTTTGATTTACTCTTTAATTTCTTTAGTGATCTCTTGGTTATTTAATAGTGTACTGTTTAGCCTCCACGTGTTTGTATTTTTTAAGTTTTTTTTTTCCTGTAATTGATTTCTAATCTCATAGAGTTGGGGTTGGAAAAGATATTGGATATGATTTCAATTTTGTTGAATTTACTGAGGCTTAAAGGAGAAATAAATGAAATATATGGAATCATATGTGAAAATGATAAATTAGTAAAATTAAAACCCTATCACTTCATAAAAATTATGAAAACATTTAAAATATGAATTATATTGCAAGTTTTTATAGGAAATGGTATCCTTTATTGCTCAAGTATACATGTATAACATATGACAGGGCAGTAAATAACTTAAGGAGAAATGTCAATTCTGAGCTGATACAAGACAACTTAAGAAAATAAGAATTCCAAATACCAAAATTCAATGACACACAAACACTGAAGCATTGTAGGCTTTCATCAAACACTCTTCTACTCCTATTCTTTGTAAACTGGTTTAGGATATAGTCACATTTTGAACATGAACTATAATTCCAATTATTTATTTATTTTTTTTTTGCGGTATGCGGGCCTCTCACTGCTGTGGCCTCTCCCATTGTGGAGCACAGGCTCCGGATGCACAGGCTCAGCGGCCATGGCTCACGGGCCCAGCCGCTCCGTGGCATGTGGGATCTTCCCGGACTGGAGCTCGAACCCGTGTCTCCTGCATCGGCAGGCGGACTCTCAACCACTGCGCCACCAGGGAAGCCCCAATTATTATTTTTAATGTCTGTGATTACTAATGCTTTTCAGACCTTATTTACTAGACTTCTCTGACAGATTCAACTATTTTGATTTCTTGATAACTTTTCTCATCTTCAAATCTTCAGTAACATAGCTCTTCTTGGTTCTCCTTCTATTATGTATTCTCTCCTTCTTAGTTGTCATCATAGGTCTTTATAAGGAGTTAACTGGGGCTTGCATTAGAGCAGTGGGCCCCAACCTTTTTGGCACCAGGCACTGGTTTTGTGGAAGAGAATTTTTCCATGAATGGGGGCAGGGGACGGTTCAGGCTGTAATATGAGTTATGGTTCAGGCAGTAATGTGAGCAATAGGGAGTGGCAGAAGAGCTTCTCTTTCTCACTCAGCACCCACCTCCTGCTGTGCAGACCAGTTCGTAACAGGCCGTGGACTGGTACCATTCTATGGTCTGGGGTTTGGGTACCCCTGCATTAGAGGTAGATAGATAGAGACCTAGAAGATTGTGCTGGCTCATGGTCATCAATCCAGGTCCCTAAAGAAAGATAAGCAGCTAGAGAAGAAAGAGGAGGAAGAGGAAAAGGGAATTAGAAAAGTGACTCCTAGGACAATTAAATTGAACACAGATTGCTTTTGTTTAAAGTATTTTAAGATCTCACAACTTTTTGTTTCTTATTATAGGTTTTCCAGTCATTTTGTTAAAACCTAATTGCTTCCCTGATGTGGATTCTTTAAAAGACAGGAGGAAAAGTAGAAAATTTGCTGCTATGTCTTTGTTAGAGTACCAATGAGTGGTATACAGACCCCATTAGTTTTCTGCTAAGAATGCTGATAAGGAAAAGGACAGGCCATTTGTCATAGTCTATAGAAGTAACAGCCAAAGAAATGAGTACAAGTTGCACATTAGTAATGGGTAATTTTGGAGTGGTTCCTGGGTTAAAAGCAATAAAAGAAGGACCACTTATAATAGTGGCAAAAGACCCCAGATGATTTCTAACTTCTATTTACAACATTTCTCAATCTCATTGTCTTGACTTACATGTATGTGAAGTATGTCTTAAAATCTTTGACACTGATAGTAAAATAACAGAATAATTATTTGCATTATTATAGAAAATTATAAAAGAAAGTTTGTAAATAATTTGCTTTTCAAATAAATAAAACAGATTAAAGATTACCTCTGCAATAATGTTCCTCTCTCTAACTTGAATTTTGATACTCCTCCTTTAAAGGAAGAGAAAGAGGTGGTTAGCGTGCTAGGAATTGTCCATCACCCTCAGTATGCTCCTAACATGCTGTTTTATACCTATGAACAACATATGTCATGTATCTCATGCCAGAATAGAATTTGAGAATTAATACAATACTGAGCTGACTCTCGTTCTTATCAGCTAGACCCTTGAGCTCTGTTATTTGGACAGGTTAAATAAGATCAGGCTTAACCTGTGAGAGGGATCAAATAAAGAAAGTAAAATGTATTTTGTCTTATGAAGACATTCAGATAGACTTCTACAGGAATTCGTTTAATGAAGGGAACATATCCTTTTCCTTCTCCCCACAAGATTAGAAACAAAAAAAATATGACATCTCTGCTTAAGACATAGAGCATTTATCAAAGTCTCAGAATTTTTAAAATCTAGTAACCTCATCGTTTTGGCCTAAAACCCCTTCCAAATACCCTAGTCAATAATCTCCTGAATAATTCCTTTTTGTATATATATATATATATATATATAATATATATATATATATATATATATATATACACACACACACATATAGCAATGTATACATGCCTCTTACAGTTTTGAAATACTTAACTGATGGATTAATTACAAATATGATTCACCCTACTTACAAAACTAAATTCAGAAAAAGTATTATTATTATTCTGAGATTTTATCTTATTATAGGTCTATTGCTATTTCTATATTCTTCCATTTTCATGAGTAAGAATATGAATTGGAGGACAAAAATTGGAGAAATTATTTTTTAAATCTCTAGGGAATAAAAATCTTTACATGGCAAAAGGACTATTTTGAGTTCCATAGAGAAATCTTACTTTTATCCAAAAAAAAAAAAAAAAGAGGCGAGGGAATACTTTGAATATTTAATAATTTAATTATGGATGGAAAGTAAATATATTATAAAAACAGAGAAGGATGAATTATGTATAGAGTTGTGTGTGTGTGTGTGTATGTGTGTATTTGCAGCAACTCCACTCTTTGGTGTTATTTTTAGAATAAATTTATATAATACAGAGATTAACTATCTATAAAATTAATAAAATTCACTACATTTTGAAGTGAATGTTCTGGTACACTAGCTGTAGTATACATGTTTTGGACTCCTTCTCTTGTATGGGGGTTAATTTCAATGAACCATTCACATGTCCTCAGGACATTATTTAAACAAGACCATTTAAAAGCAGCAGGGTGGAAGAGGAGGGTGTGGATATTAAATGACAGATGATGATTGGTAAAACACTGAAAAATGCTGCCTTCTTCCTCTATCCTCTCCTTTAACAGCAATCCTGGAATTGCAGTCTGATTACCATCTCGTGTTATATAATAGTCCCAGTCAGCTAAGAGAAGCAATTAGAAAAATGTGTCAGAAGTAGTTTCTGTGATTTTTTTCCAAATGAATATAATATTTCCCTTGAATGAAGGTAATATAAATATGAAACAATACAGGAAAAGAAAGAGTAAGAAAGTTCAAATCACCTACAAAGCCACCACACAGAGATAACTACTGTTAAGTTCTTTTGGCATGTATTTATAGACTTTATTCTTTACACATATAAATAATAACAATTCATGAAATAGATCACATTATGTATCCTGATTTTATCACTGGGAAATATATTTTGGGCATCAATTGATATTAAAAACTATTGGCTGTTAATATTTTTGATATCACTTTAATAGGTATGGAGAATTCCATTACATGATTATTTCATCATCTATTTAAACAATGTTTTGATGGTCATTTTGGTTGTTTCCAAATTTTCAATAAAAGTAGTATCTTTTACAAACATTTTGCGTATACAACACTTTCTTAAAATGAAAACTTCCACAGAATCCCAAAATTCAAAGCACAAAATGATTTAGATGCTCTTGTTGAAGCAAGAAATTATTCCAAGTTCCACTTTTTCATTCTATTCCTCTCCACTGGAAATAGCCACTGAAAGGGGCTCCATGGAACCACACAATGTCTGTGTGCCTTTGGACACCAACAGTCTTGAAAATCAGTGTTATAAAATATGCTGCACTCTATTTTCTTGTCTAATTATTTTTGTGAGATAAAATGCCTAGTAGAACTGCTGAATCAATGAATATGTACTTTTAATTTTGATACAATTTACCAATTGCACTATAGAAAATGTGTATCAATTTATACCCCTCCAAATAATCTTGATATGTATTACATATATTTGCTTCCTGGTGAGGTTGAACATCTTTTTGTATATATTTACATTTGTGCCTAGCACAGAGTACATACTCAATAAATATTTATGGAATGAATTAATGTGTAGGTTTTCTTCTAGTAATTGCTCTATTCATTTTAATATTGTCATTTTCCTCTTCTTTTCATTGATGTATGTAGAGAGTTCTTTTATAGCAAGGATATTAACCTCCATTCTAATTTTTCTTTTTTCCATTTTCCAGATTGACTTTTCACATTATGATGGGTGATTTTTTGTTGTTTATTTTGAATAGTTATATTTACCAATATATTATGGTTTTCCCTTTTGGTATCTTGTGTTAAATACCATCACCCCCAGGCAATAAGTAAAATATTCACCTACAGCTTTTATATTTGTGAATATTTAGAAGGTGATCTATATTCATGGAATAAACTCTGAGGTCTTTCATAACTTAGTACAAAACACTCCACAATTGATTTAAAAAATAAAATTATTTTTTGGTACATAAATTTAGTGACAATTGTCTTAAATATGCATTTCATTTTGATATGTAGAGCATTTTGCCTTGGCTAGTCCACTAGTAAATGATTTATCTTTCTTAGTTAATTTTCCTTTTCAAGAACTGGTCTCCTGCTGTTTGGAGTCCGAGTGTGTGTGATAAAATAGTCTCATCAAATGGCTTGAGTAGCTGAATTTGCTAGAAAGGCAGGATTATGTTGGGAGGGGTTACCAATTAATTTCATAGCAAAGGCAAAATGACCACTTCACTAAAACTCCTGCGGGGCATATATCAAATCACAACTGTGACTAAGTGGCAATTATGATACATTTAGGAAGTACGAGCATTTAGGGAACAGTTGAAGGTCTTCAAAGCTTATTTTTTCAGGAAAGAAACATAGGTAAGTCTATCAGCCGGCAAGAAAATACAAATTTTCCTAGTTTTAAATTCTTGGTAAGTAATGTGTGCACAAGGGTGTTTTGTACTGAAAAGAGAAAGATGTACATATGTGATATAATCAATCAAGTCTGTAAAGGGCACCTAAAGAATGTTACATTTTTTTTTTCTCTGCAGCAGTTGAGAAATGAAGTATTTACACTTTAAGCCCTAGAGAGAAAATAATATATAAGTTGATCTCAATCCCTGATGACTATGATTTCTTTACTACCTTCTCCTCAAACACATGTCTATGTTATTGTTCAATAAACATTATACTATATTACCTTTTTTACTAGGCACACATTCTATTGGTGTGGTATTTGGAGTTCACCAGCCATTCTAACACTATGAGAGTTCAGCATCTCAAAAGAAAAGGTGAAATTTCATCTGGATCTTAAAAGATTGCCGGGTTGTCAAAGAAGGTATGTTTAAGTTGGTCATTGATAGAACCATTGACTCCACTTTGAGAGAGATTATATGTGAAGACTGTAGGAGAGCAAGGATTCTCTAACTAGCTTTTTAGGGTAAATGAGGATGGTGGTAACACTGACAACAGTAGAGAAGTGTGCAAGCTGAGGAGAAGGAAGAAAGGTGAATTCAGTTATTAGACATGTTGAGTTGAAGTAACAAAACATCCAAGTGGAGATGTTTTTTTAGATAAGTATAACTATTTCACTGGAGATTGATAACAGGGTTAGCAGTAAAATATGAGTATTGAAACTGAAAGAATGGGTACATTTTCTAATTTTGAGGAGAAACTGATGAGTTAAATAAGAATGAAAAATAATCCTCTTTTAACTCGTTGATGATCTTACTTTTCTACTGCATGTATATATTCAGACATCGCCAATGTCCTTCTGCTTGTCATGTCATGACAGTGGTTCAGTAATATGTGTGGTAGTGGAGTGTTTTCTTATTTTCCTACATTGAGGTTCATATCACGTTTTTGGAAAGCCAAAATAAAATAAATTAGATCAGTGTTTGAAGATTGGAAATAGGCTTACTTGTTTAGTACAACGCTATTCCAGGTTACTAGTAAGTACTTGATTGAATATCTAATCTTTGACACTGGCCAGATTAGAAAGGCAGATTAATAAAAAGACTTTTTGAATCTATCATCACAGCTTGATTGAAACTTTCAAAAGTTCCTGAATCAGCATTCATTTCAGCTTTGCTGATCTTACAGAGCAATAAGGATTATGTGGATGAGAAGTACCTGGGGGCATACATCTGTTCAAAAATCAGCAGGAAATTCCATATACCAAAGGTTTATTTGGTGCTAGATAACAATCCTGAAGCATGCTATGGATCTAAGATGGTGTACAGTGGAGTTTTTATTTCTTTCACTTTTCAGCATAATAGTAAGATCTAAGACTGCCTAAGCAGTTTCCTAAATGATATTTAGTTTTCTATTTTATAATTCTGTTAGATTTTCCTGTGTTCAAAAGTGACACCCTAATCACCATAGGTTATTATTTTGCCCTCCATTTAAAGGACTCTTTGGACATGGCACCAGGAAATAAATTAATGAGATTATCGTTTTAAATCACAGTAGTTCACTATTGACATTTAGATTTAGCAAATAATTTATAGCAAACAAAGAAACTGAGGCTGAAATAATCTATGATCAGTGGAAAGTTTATCTTGAGGGGAAGATGAACATTTTAAACTTCAGAAATCATTTTTGTCTCTGCTGAACGAAACAAGAAGTAGCTGTCATTTTCACTAGGACAAATGGATTAAGTGGAGAAATCATGGTGGAGAGATTATTGCCATAAAAACAGACTCTAGGTTTATTTATCTTAAGTTCTGCCAATAGTAAAATTACATGTCTTGTTAAGATTAGACTTTCATACTGAAACTACATAAGATTGGGAAGAAAACCTTGTAAAAGGGAACCTTGAGACTGCAAAAGACTTGATCCCAATAGACATTTAACAGATGTGGAACAACAGAACAATGCTATGCCCATTTTTCAAGAAATTCTGAAGAAATATTGAAACATAAAAAAAAAACCCACAGTTATCGTCTAGGGCTAATAATAATATTACACGAACAGAAACATTTATGTGGCGCCCATTCCCCTCAAAAAAGTTCATGGTTTCTCATTGTAAATGGTTTCTGTCATTACTCCAGGTAATGAATAAATATGACTTGCTAGAGCAATTGACTATTTTAGGAAATTAAAGAGATTAAGTTTTGATGTATATATAAAAAACTTACAAATAACACAAACTACTGGCACTGGTTATTATAAATATGTATATTATAAATGGAATGTATTGAAAATAAACCTCATTTCCTAGTATAGGAATTGTATCTCTCTATGAAAAGACGTATTTTGGGGATGAGAGAGTGCGTACTTGGTAAAGTGAATTAGATGACCAAGGAAGACATTGGAGGAATTGTGGAGGCTGTGGATATGCTGTTTTCTAAGAAGAGGTAAATTCAGCTAAGTAGAAGCTTTTATTTTTTGGATGGTATATGCAATGTAAGGGTCATTGTTGAATTGCTAAAGAAAGCACAGTGAGTTTAGAGGCATGTGGAGAAATAGAAAGTAAAATGAAGAAGCTCACCTCTTGCAAGGATCTTTAGAAAACAATGGAGGTTATCTAATGAGAATTTTAAGAAAGTTGTTTTGAATGATAATTCCTTCCTCTCTCTAACATATTTTTAATAAAAAAACACTTTCTAATAAGTTACAGAATTGAATCATTTTCTTTAGAGAGACAGTAAAATATTGAGTATAGCTTGAGGATGAGAACGGAGTGAGAATAGAGGCTCCACTCACAGGAATCTGGTTGTAAATGAGTTCACATGGTTCTTTGCCTTTAGAGGCTGTAGCAAGGTGTGAGAGATATTATTTATGTGCTGTACAGAGTGTGTCTTAACAGTTATGCTTCTGCTCAAGGAAGGATCGCTTTTTTTTATCTTATATTTAGTTTTCTTACTTTTTTTTTGTGTGTGTGTGTGTGGTACATGGGCCTCTCACTGCCGTGGCCTCTGCCGTTGCGAAGCACAGGCTCTGGACGCACAGGCTCAGCAGCCATGGCTCACGGGCCCAGCTGCTCCACGGCATGTGGGATCCTCCTGGACTGGGGCACAAACCCATGTGCCCTGGATCGGCAGGCAGACTCTCAACCACTGCGCCACCAGGGAATCCCCTTATATTTAGTTTTTAAAAAATACAATTTGGTTGAAGTATAATTAGTATACATGTATTTGACATATATGGGCACATAGTCTGTCGACATATGTGGACACATATGCTGTCATTTCTCTTGGGTAAATGCCTAGGAGTAGGATGGCTGCGCCATAGGTAGATGGATGCTTATATTTATAAGAAATTGCCAAAGTGCTTTCCTAAATGATTTTACCATTTTATATTCCCATCGCTAGTGTATTAATATTCCAGTTGCTCTACAAAAGATCCATTTTAAACTCAGTATTCTACTTGGAAAAGACTTGCAATCAAACAGACTGAAATAAAATAATCATTCATTCACACATAGTCAAATATATACCTAGAAGAAGACTGACTAAGGGGAGAAAATATACACGTGGAGAGCATATTGTTTAGAAAGGGAGAACCTTTCCAAAGTTAATCATTAAAATAGGCAATCCACAAGTAATAGGAGTAATATTTTGAAACAAATGTGGAGAGAGGACTGTTATATATATGAAAAGCCTTTAACAGTACTTGCTAGGGAGCTTGATTGCCTGAGTATACTTTGGCTCTGCCACTTCCTGTGGGAAATTACTTACCTTCTGCATGTGTCAATCTTTTATTTGTAAGATGGAGATGAGTATCTATCTCATAGTAGTAGTAGTAGTAGTAGAAGAAGAAGAAGAAGAAGAAGAAGAAGAAGAAGAAGAAGAAGAAGAAGAAGAAGAAGAAGAAGAAGGAGGAGGAGGAGGAGGAGGAGGAGGAGGAGGAGGAGGAGGAGGAGGAGGAGGAGGATAAGAAGGATAAGAAGAAAAAGGGGAAGAAGAAGAGGAAGAAGAAGGAGGAGGAGGATAAGAAGGATAAGAAGAAAAAGGGGAAGAAGAAGAGGAAGAAGAAGGAGGAGGAGGATAAGAAGGATAAGAAGAAAAAGGGGAAGAAGAAGAGGAAGAAGAAGGAGGAGGAGAAGAAGAAGAAGAGTAAAAATAAGGAGTTATAGCACAGGGAACTCTACTCAATACTATGTAATGACCTATATTGGAAAAGTGTCTAAAAAGAGTGGATATGTGTATGTGTATAACTGTTTCACTGTGCTATACAGCAGAAAGTAACACAATATAAATCAACTACACTCCAATATAAATAAATAAATAAATCCGTATATTATCTCTCTCTCTTACACACACACACACACACACACACACAAACCAATAAGGAGATAGGGTCAGTGTGAAGTTTAAATAAGTTAATTCATGTAACCGTAATTCATCTAGAAGACTGTTTGGCATATAAAGCGCTCAAAGGTTTAAGCTCCTAAATTCTACTGAGGTAGGTGAATTAAGAGAGGGACGTATTTTTATTCGGCTTTTGACATTCAAAATTAGATCTAAAAGCAGAACAATGGGCTCAAAAGCCAAGCCTGGTTGAAAGAACACTTGATTAGCAAAATATATTTAATATTTCAAGAGCCAAGTATAGAGAACTCAGACAATATAATTCCTTCATATCTATAGAGAAGATATATCACTTTCCCACTAACAGCTAGGCAAGGAGACTTGCCACCCTACTGCAGGATGGTACTAGTTAAGAGACTTGGAAATCTAGTGGGTGACCACATAAATAAAAACCCAGGACTGCAAAATGATTAAGTAAGAGGGTACTGGATAATTTTTATTGCTGAGCAGAATTTATTCTATCCTCTTTTATGTTCTTTCCTCTATCATAGTGGCTGGAATCCTTGGAATTGCATTTTGAAAGCTATTCTGCCTCCAGGGATCTGGATATGATTTTTATTCTGCCATTGAGATTCATAGACATGATAATTGGAAGATGAAGTGTGACAGAAGAAATTCTTCCTGTGGCAGCAGTGGGACTCCAAACTGTGAGAACTCTATAGAAACCAGAATATACATTTCACTGTCAGTCTCATTTTGGGGCTGAGGACCAGCTCAAACGTTAGCAGTGATTTCCTCCACTTTCCTGATTACAAGATAGTAATAGCAATTCCCTGACCTTCCAGCATAGTGGATATGGCATAACCTAAATGTTCTGGCAATCTCCTTATATTTGCTTCTCTAACCATTCCAACAATTTTATAAGCACAAAATTCTCTGTCATGGATTCCCATTTGTTTTAAATACCTAGAGTGATTTCTGGTTTGCTGAACTAAATCCTAACATACTGGGAACTGAAAGAGTTTAGTTTCTCTAAATAGTGCATGGTTCCCTGGTGGAATAGACAGAGACAAAGAATTCCAGAATAATTTCTGACAGGGATGAAGACTGTAGATAACTGGGAATCCAGAAGATGTTCTGTGGAGATTATTATAGTGAGGGGTAAAGTAATAACACAGCAGAAATTTTAGGTAAATCTCTATGTCAAGCCAAAGATATGTCAGAGATTCAGAAAAGTTTACAGTACAGATGAGAGTCAAGATGTGGTCGAAGATCATCAATGGGCCATGACCAACCTAAGAGATCAGATCACAATCTTCATACATGAATGCCAGCAGGGGGAGCTGTTGTCAAGTAGACGCATTAGTGACGTAACACAAAAACAATCAAGGGACATTATGAAGATGTGAGGATTTCTTCACTCAAGTGCCATAAAGGCAGAATCTTTTTCTCATAACCCAAGGAAGGAGGAAGATAGGAAATTTATGAAAATCTAGACGTTTATGCAAAGAGACAGAATCATTCAGAAGAGACTTTTAAAGCCAGTCTTGATAGGAAGCTGAACTTTGAGTAGACTGAATATTTAAATTGAAAGGAGAATGTTCGGGACTTCCCTGGTGGTGCAATGGTTGAGAATCCACCTGCCAATGTAAGGGACGTGGGGTCAATCTCTGGTCCGGGAAGATCCCACATGGCACAGAGCAACAAAGTCCATGAGACACAACTACCGAGCCCGCGTGCCACAACTACTGAAGCCCGCGTGCCTAGAGCCCGTGCTCCACAACAAGAGAAGTCACTGCAATGAGAAGCCCGCACATGGCAATTAAGAGTACCCCCCGCTCCTCACAGCTAGAGAAAGCCTGCGTGCAGCAATGAAGACCCAATGCAGCCAAAAATAAATATATATTTTTTAAGAAAGGAGAATGTTCAAACCAGAAGAAATAAAGACATCATTAATTAGTAAATCTAGGTAGTCCATTCTATCCAGATGGATCGGGCATGTAAATAAAGAAACTACTTTGTCTCTGTCCATCTGATGTAGTGTGAGTAAATTTTTGACTGTTATACCGCTGAACATATTATATTACAGTCAACAAAATCTCTTCAGTATTCACTGGTTAAAAGATAAATTGTTATAAAATTTGAGCATGTGTATATGCAAAAACTGATGCATTTTTATAAATAGTGTTAAAGCCCAGATAAAGGACCTCCTTTCCCACCCAATATAGAGTAACAGGAACCAGATTTATTCTCCCACTTGAAATAACTAACAAAATCAGACAAAGTATAAGAAAAAATGATTTTCAAGGAACAGGTGTCAGACAGCAAGGTCAGTGATCCTTAAGAGATGGAAAACAAATGAAGTCATTCCTGTGATTGCTCCAGTTTATTGCTTGTGGAGCGTTTCTAGGCCACAAAACAGAGAAGGAACCCAGTAGACTGTCTGGGTTGAGGGGATATAACTGAGAGTCTGGGGTTGCCTAGCATTTAGTTCACAGAGCAGAGTACGAAAAAGGAGAGGACTACACAGAAATAAAACACCAGAAGTCTGCAGAGGGTTCCCCTCAAGTATTCAACAAAAGCCTGTTTGGTGAAAGTATGGTGGGGAAACAACGAGCCCTAGACTTTCTAATAAGTCTCCAAAGCAAGACTCCAAAGTACCAAACTTTTCCGTGCAACCTAACTTAAACATAGAATAAACCTCAAAAAGACTTATAGGAATACAAAAATAACTAGCACCCAATGTGGTATAGGAAATATTGAATATATTAAGTGGATAGCTGGATACTAGAAAAAGACCCAAATCCAAATTTTAGAGATGAAAATTCTAATGTTTAAGATGACAAATTACACTGGATTGGACACTGCTAAAGAAGATTAGTGAATTTGAAGACACAGCAATGGAAAATATTAAAAAGAAAACACAGACCCCACAACCCCCCAAAATGAACTGTGCATCAGTGAGCTGTGGGAAAACTTCAAGTGGCCTAATAAACATTAGGTTAATCAAACAAACACTAATGTAGGTTTTATTGAGAAGAGACTTTTCAGATGGACTTAAGTTTATTAATCTGCTGACAATAAAAAAAGGAGATTATCCTGGTAGTATCAGTGTAGTTGCATGAGTCCTTAAAAGCAGTACAGAAAACAGAAGAGTCAGTCAGAGAGAGATGCTAGAAAGGAAATCTGGAGACATTCAAAACATAAGAGGGACTCGATCCACCATTGCTGGAGGGAGGTTGCATGGAAAGCCTAAAATGAAAAGTGGGCAAGCTTTAGGTGCAAAGTCTAGTCTCTGGCTGACAGTCAACAAGACAATGGGGACCTTAGTCTTACAAACACATGGTAATGAATTCAATCAATAACCTGAATGAGCTTGATGTAGATTCTTCCAGGAACCTCCCAAAAAGAGTACAATCTGGCTGATACCTTAATTTCTACTTTGTGAAACCTGGAGCAGAGAAAAGCAAACTAGACTACTGACCTACAGAATTATGAGATAAATTGTTTTTGTTTTCAGCTTCTAAGTTTGTGGTGATTTTTTACAGCTAAAAAACCTAATAAAGTACAAAGAAAAAAACAGAAATCCAAATTTATAGTTAAATATTTCAATAACTCTTTCTTTATAATTGACAGAATCATAAATATAAAATCACTAAAGATAGAGTAGACTTGAATAAGACAATCAACGAAGAGGATCTAATTAACATTTATAGAACATCCCACCAACAAACAATATAATTCATTTTCTAAATAAGTGATGGTATTAATCTTCTGACTTTGGTTACAAAAGTCATTCACTAGTGGAGAACTAAGTTTGAAAGAAATCCTTTTGTGGAACAATTGGGACATTTACACACTGCTGGTGAGACTATAAAATTGTACAATCACTTAGGAAAGCTATTTATCAGTTTCTTATAAATTTAATCATTCATCTACCCTATGGCCCATCCATTTTACTTCTAGTCATTCACCCGGAAGAAATGAAATCATTTGACCATAAAAGATTTGAACGTGGACATTCATGACAATTTTATTTGCAATAGTAAAAACCTGGAATTAATTCACATATTTATCAATAGGCAAGTGGATAAACATATTGTGATATATTCACACAATGGAATATTATTCAGCAATAAAAAGACATTAGATATACCCAACAACATAGATGAATCTGAAAATTATACTGAATGAAAGAAACCAGACAAAACAGAGTACATATTGTATGATTCTATCTATATGAGACTCCACAAAATGTAATATACAGTGACAGCAAGCATATCAGTTATTGCCTGGGGAAGATGGTGCAGGGAAGGATATCAGTGAGAGTTTACGAAGAATCACTAGGGACCTTTTGAGGGTGACGAGATGTTCATTCTCTTGATTGTGGTGATGACTTCATGGGTACATACATATGTCAAAACATCAAATTTTACACTTTAAATATGTGCAGTCTATTGCATGCCAATTTTACTTCAATAAAGCTGTTTTTAAAAATCCATACTACAGGGTAATGATCATTCCAGAATTGAACGAAATGAGAAAAGAACTATGTAGGTCATTTACAAAACCATCACTGTATGGAGGAAAAGAAGTGCAGAGAGAATCAGGAGAGAGTCTGGTCTTTTGGTCATCCTGCTTAGGAGTTATCACCAATTGCTTAGAGTAAAAACTGGAAATTAAAATTCTAACTCCATAATAGACATTTTAGAGTCTGTGGTATCATCTTGTGGTTTATGTTTATAAGTAAATACATTATAGAATGTGTGTACTTCTCCTTTTTGAAGAATTGCTCTTAGTAACTCCAATAACTCCTTTTGATGTCTTTCTAAATTAAAAAACAAAACAAACAAAAAAAACCTCTGTACCTCTCTATCTCTTTGTCTCTCTTTGTGTGTGTGTGGTAGCCCCTACTTGACTCTTTAATATGGTTGTTAACGTATTATGTGCAATAACGGGCTATTTTTGTGAGACAAATTTTTGTCTAAGTGAGCTATACTTTATGAGAAAAATCTGGTTTGGTACACAACTTATCTGTCTAGTTCATCTACACAATAACAAAAAGTGGATCCAGTAATGCTTAGTACTTTGATCTTAATAGAGATCAAAAGTCAACAAAACTTACACTCTAGGTGATATTGCTACTTTGTCCCATGGAATCTGTACTGAGAAAAATATGGTTGTCCAACTATCATCCAAAATGAATTATAAGTTGTATGCTTACAAGTTATTCAAATTTCACTTTTCCCCCATAATAGCAGTTAACTGGATATAATAAAAATAGAAATATTTAGCTAAAGCATTTTGGTTACATTAATTTTATACAGTGAAACACACCAATTAAAAAGGATGTTGAATAGAAAATATGCTCAAGGGCTAGCCTTAAGTAAAAGGTCAAATTACATTACTTTGTGTATAGCATCTTCTCTGTTTTGTAAATTCATATAAACCAAAAGGATGCACAGAGATTTATATGTCTTATGTAGTCTGCACATTAAAAAGCCTTGGTAAAAGATAGGTTAAACTGTGACCAAGTTCTTATAAATATGTTTAGCATATATTTCATAATAGTCACAGTTTCTTCTTACATTAAACCTTTTTAATGTCCATAAGTAAATAAGTGGAGGACCTGGCATATACATACAATGTGATTAAAGAGGCTGTAGACACTGACTCCTATAGTACAAATCACTAAATGATAATATTGCAATAACAGCAACAGCAGCAGCAGCAAGAGCAACAAAATATTGCTAGCTCCACATCACCCACACTCTACCCCTCATTCTACAAAGTGTCTATTTACTTGGTCTTACTGCCTGTACTTCTAGCAAGTGACTCATGGAGATGAAAATTCATCTCTTTTAAAAATGAAAATGGTTTCCAGGACAGTTATGTCATTAAAGACATTGCATGGTGTATTTTAATCTACACAATTATACCTATTGAAACATGCACTGAGTGTTCACTATATGTCTGACACTATGCTAGGGACAGGGATTCAAGATGGCATCCAGGGCAAATAAGATGCATTCTTTGCCTGCAAAGACATTATAGCCTAGTGTGGGAAATAGATAAAGATAGATAAATCATAGCATAAGGCAATAGGTAGGTGCTACAGAAAGGCACACAAGGCCCCTCTACTCAAGTGTGTGTGTATGTGTGTTTGTGTGTGTGTGTGTGTGTGTGTGTGTGTGTGTGAGACTGGGGAAGTTCAGAGATGAGAAGAGAGTCAGGGAAGGCATCTTAAGTGAGATTTCTCTTAAAATTAGTTTTGAAGGACAATTAGGAGTTGATGAGGTAAAAGAAAGAGAGCTACTGTGTACAGCCTATGTAGCTACCCATTCAGAGGCTCAAGAGGATCTGGCACAATTCAGAACCTGCAAATAGTTGACTATGGCTTGAGTATAGAGTGTGAAGAGGAAAGCAACAGTGGGGAGAGATGAAAATGAAAAGATACACAGCATTAAGGTCATAAAAGGCCTTGTATTATGTCTTAAGGAGTTAGGGCCTCCTCCTAATCATATTTTCACCTCTAATAATTATTTCTAAGAAGAGTCATTAAGAAAATGCAGACTTTTATGGGGAGAATGAAAGCAGCACTAATGTTTATTGAACATCTGCTATGCCGAGTAGTAATAGAGTCTATGTTTGATAGTTGAGTGTGGACAGCATTTAAGCTCCAATCCTTCCCTTTTCTACCACCATATATTTGGTATTATAGATAAGGACACCTGCATTTTGCTTGATATCTTATCTCTTGTGAGAATTTGAGCCCCACAGCCTTACTCTGCAAGTATAACCATTCTCCAGCCCAGCTCTCTACAAAAGTCAAACCAACTCTGCTGTGCTGTTGCCATTCCAGACCAACCTGTGCCTGTCTTGCCTCTACACACAAGTTCACTGTGCGAATAATAAGTTTTCTTGCAAATTCTCAACGTGTATGAAGTGTGATGAGTTTCAATATCTGACCTATTATTTAAGTCAGGTCCATCCCACTTTCATGCAGGTGATCATAAAACATTGAGGCTGTTTAAAGATTTACCATATATAATCTCATTTATTTATCAATACAACCATTTGAGTTAGCTCTTATTATTTGTGATTTGCAGAGGAGAAAAGTAATCTTCAGAGAGGTTGCTTAATCTGTCCAAGGCCACACAGCTAATAAGTGGCAGTATCAGGATGTGAATTAAGTTCTGTCAAAATCCATAATCCCTGCAGAAAAGAGAAGGCCTGGGTAGAGGGCTGAGGATTATGACCTTGCATGACTAGAAGTAACATTTTCCTTATCTACAAAGTGCAGAAATCTAGAAAGAAAAATAAATCATTAGTGAAGCCATATTGGCAGTAATCCATAGAAAAACTGCAGTGGTGTGGATTTAGTCTAGCCAGAATTGTTTTATTTTTCCTAAAGTTGGCATTACAGTTAATGAAAAATGTCAGTGAATAAAGTCATCATTACAAGCTTCTCCTATAGAGATAGCAAAGAGTTCTTCTCTTTGGTCATTGTTTAATTTGTTATTTCATTTTTGGTTTGCCCAAAGAGAGTTCTAGCCTTTATCCTCAACTCCTAGGAGGTAATTTCTAACTACTTGGAATAGTCCAAACAAAGGAATTTGCATTTGCATTGTGGACTCTGTGGACCACACTTAATAGTTTACACTAATGAGATGACTCATGTAGGTCCCTTGGGCCCTGTGATATCAGCCAGACCTCCAGGAAGTAGGGAGGATGGAAACTGACTTCAACCACAAGGGCAATCAATCAATTAATCATTCCTATATACTAAAGTTCCAATAAAAACTTTGGACACCAAAGTTCAGGTAAATTCCCCAGTTTGGCAATACTCTGAGTACATTGTCACAGATTAATGGCAGGAGAGTACTACAGACTAAATGTTTGTGTCTCTCTAAATTCATATATTGAAACCTAATCTTCAGTGTGATGGTAGTAGGACATGGGGCCTTTGGGTCGTGATTAGGTCATGAGGGTAGAAACCTCAGGAATGGAATTATTGCCCTTATTAAAAGAAGACCCCAGAAATCTCTCTTTCCCTTTCCACCCTCTAAGATTATAGTGAGACGATGTCAGTCTATGAATCAGGAAGCACATCGTCACAAGACACCAAATCTACTGAAACCTTTATCTTGGATTTCTCAGCATTCAGAACAGTGAGATATAAATTTCTCTTGTTTATAAGCTGTCCAATCTATGGTACTTTTGCTATATCAGCCTGAACTAACTAACACAGAAGATATTATGTCCTGAGAACAATGGTAGCTTTGCATTTAGAATCCTTCCAGACTCTGCCTTATGTATCTCTTCCTATGGCTAATTTTCTGTACCAACTCCTTATAGGAAACCATAATAGGTTGTCGTGAGTTCTGTGAGTCTTTCTAGGGAATTATTGAACTCAGGGGGATTTGGGGAAACTTCCAAAATTGTAGTGTCAGAAATGAGAGTGGTCTTGTGTGGATTATTCCCTCTAAATTTGTAATTGGTCCTTAACTGCCTGTAGTTGGGGTCAGAAGCCTTGGGTGGACTTGCCTGACTGGAGTATTGTGCCTTCAATCTCATAATTTAGCTAACTTAAAGGACTTATTTGGCTAAACTGCAATGTAGTCACTTCTGACTTGGGGAAAAGGATAGGTATTTAAAATTCCATCCTTATAACAAATTTTAGCATTACTTAATGATTTTTATCTGAGAAATATAAAAACAAATAGTTCAAATGGAGTCATATTATTTTTAAGTATAAAAAAGGCTGAATGCTTCAGTAGATTATTAAATACTAGAGAAATCTCACAGAAATTAACAAAAATAAAAATAATTATAAAATACAAATACCTGTAGCATTTCATTTCTTCATTTATTTGAGAATAATTCTATACTATTACTATAAGAAATTATTTATATGCCTAGACTGTTAGTCTAATTTATTATAAGCAACAGGACTTTATTTTATGTTATGTTAAATTACAAAGTATGCCACTAGAGTGTGCTAAAACATTTTCTTAGATTAGAAAATAATTTCTAAAATCAATACTTTTATAAACTGCTCTGAGCAAAAAGTTCCATTTATTACAATATTATCATTATAAAACATATTTGTAGAAATTAATGTAATAACACAATTTTTCCACTTTTCTATTAAGTATCTTAGTATTTTTCACACAATTTTGTGATATCTATATGCTTCCAGATTATGAAGCTATTGGAAATACTAATTATAAGACCTATCATTAAGTGCAGTAGTAAAGTCTTGGCTTTCACATTGTTTATTCTGTTGAAGGAACACAATGTGAATGATTGGTAGTAGGGCCCAAACATCAAGGAAAGCTAGTACATTAATAGAAAATGCATTAATAGTGTGGCAATGTGAGGTTAAAATATCACTTCTGGTATCAGCCAGATTTAGAATAAAGATGGCAAATATTTCAAATTTTGATTATTTTGGTTTAATACAAAAGATTGATCACATGTAGGTGTATACTTATATTGATCATATACAGTCGTCCCTCAGTATCCATGGGAGATTGGTTCCAGGGCCCCTTGTGGATACCAGAATCGCTGGACGCTCCAGTCCCTTATTTAAAATGATGTGTGTTTGTATATAACCTATGCACATCCTCTCATATACTTTAAATCATCTCTAGATTACTTATAATATCTAATACAATGTAAATGCTATGTAGATAGTTGCTGACATGTGATGAATCCAAATTTTGCTTTTTGGAAATTTCTTGAAAATTTTTCAAATATTTTTGGTCTGTGGTTGGTTGAATCCATGGATGTGGAACCCATGGATACACAGGGCCGACTGTAAATGAACATAAAGTGTAAAGGATTTTTGAAGGGTAGGTACAAAATAAGAGAAAAATATTATGACTGTAGCCATGGTCTTCTTTATGGAAACATCTTGCATAACCTTAGGGAAATTTTATCAGGAAACAGCTAAATGCAAAGAGAAGGGAAGAATAGGAACCAAAGAAATAAGCATATCTTTCACTTTCCTGTCATACTCCTCCCCAACTGGAATGCTCCACAAAATCCAGGGGAAAAAAACAATGCTCTAATTCATATCTAGGTCTCGTTTTTCACACTCGTAAACATTTAAATACAGACCAGGAATCTCTGAATGTGTGTATTTGTGGATGTGGAGGGGAAACGAGGTATACCTTGCCAGTAGATTCTGATATCTCCACCCTTATTATGTTCACCAGAATTTTCAGCCAGCCATCTAAATTCCAACCTAAAACCAAGACTACAATGTATTCTGAGAATTCAATTCCCGGTGAGGATCGCTGACATATAATATTAGAAATGGGAGAGAGGCTATAACCATAGATATAGAGGGTTAAAAAATTCTAGTAATAAATTTAGCTTAATACGTCCTATATCTTTTTTTTCTGCTAGATTCTGCTTTATAACAAAGTGAAACAGTTATACATATACATATGTTCCCATAACTCTTCACTCTTGCGTCTCCTTCCCTACCATCCTCCATACCCCACCCCTCTAGGTAGTCATAAAGCACCGAGCTGATCTCCCTGTGCTATGCGGTTGCTTCCTACTAGTTATCTATTTTAACTTTGGTAGTGTATATATGTCCATGCCACTCTTTCACTTTGTCACAGCTTACCCTTCCTCCTCTCCATTTCCTCAAGTCCACTTTTAGTAGGTCTGTGTCTTTCTTCCTGTATGACCCCTAGGTTCTTCATGACATTATTTTTTTCTTAAATTACATATATATGTGTTAGCGTACAGTATTTGTCTTTCTCTTTCTGACTCACTTCACTCTGTATGACAGACGCTAGGTCCATCCACCACATTACAAATAGCTCAATTTCATATCTTTTTATTGCTCAGTAATATTCCATTGTATATATGTGCCACATCTTCTTTATCCATTCATTTGATGATTGACACTTAGGATGTTTCCATCTCCTGGCTATGGTAAATAGAGCTGCAATGAATATTTTGGTACATGACTCTTTCTGAATTACGGTTTTCTCAGGGTATATGCCCAGTAGTGAGATTGCTGGGTCATATGGTAGTTCTATTTGTAGTTTTTTAAGGAACTTTTGTACTCTTTTCCACAGTGGCTGTACCAATTCACATTCCCACCAGCAGTGCAAGAGTGTTCCCTTTTCTCCAAACCCTCTCCAGCATTTACTGTTTCTAGATTCTTTGATGATGGCCATTCTGACTGTTGTGAGATGATATCTCATTGTAGTTCTGATTTGCATTTCTCTGATGTTTAATGATGTTGAGCATTCTTTCATGTGTTTGCTGGCAGTCTCTCTATCTTCTTTGGAGAAATGTCTATTTAGGTCTTCTGCCCATTTTTGGATTGGGTTGTTTGTTTTTTTGATATTGAGCTGCATGAGCTGCTTGTAAATTTTGGAGATTAATCCTTTGTCAGTTGTTTCATTTGCAAATATTTTCTCCCATTCTGAGGGTTGTCTTTTGGTCTTGCTTATAGTTTCCTTTGTTGTGCAAAAGCTTTGAAGTTTCATTAGGTCCCATTTGTTTATTTTTGTTTTTATTTCCATTTCTCTTAGAGGTGGGTCAAAAAGGATCTTGCTGTGATTTGTGTCATAGAGTGTTCTGCCTATGTTTTCCTCTAAGAGTTTGATAGTTTCCGGCCTTACCTTTAGGTCTTTAATCCATTTTGAGCTTATTTTTGTGTACGGTGTTAGGGAATGATCTAATCTCATACCTTTACATGTACCTGTGAATTTTTCCCAGCACCACTTATTGAAGAGGCTGTCCTTTCTCCACTGTATATTACTGCCTCCTTTATCAAAGATAAGGTGACCATATGTGCGTGGGTTTATCTCTGGGCTCTCTGTCCTGTTCCATTGATCTATATTACTGTTTTTGTGCCAGTACCATACTGTCTTGATTACTGTAGCTTTGTAGTATAGTCAGAAGTCAACGAGCATGATTTCTCCAGTAACGTTTTTCATTCTCAAGATTGCTCTGACTATTCAGGGTCTTTTTTTATCCCATACAAATTGTGAAATTTATTGTTCTAGTTCTGTGAAAAATGCCAGTCATAGTTTGATAGAGATTTCATTGAATCTGTAGATTGCTTTGGGTAGTGGATTCATTTTCACAATGTTGATTCTTCTAATCCAAGAACATGGTATATCTCTCCATCTATTTGTATTCTCTTTCATTTCTTTCATCAGTGTCTTATAATTTTCTGCATACAGGTCTTCTGTCTCCTTAGGTAGGTTTATTCCTAGATATTTTATTCTTTATGTTGCAATGGTAAATGGGAGTGTTTTCTTGATTTCACTTTCAGATTTTTCATCATTAGTGTTTAGGAATGCCAGAGATTTCTGTGCATTAATTTTGTATTAATGGTACTTTACCTGGTACTTTACCAAATTCATTGATTAGCTCTAGTAGTTTTCTGATAGCATCTTTAGTATTCTCTATGTATAGTATCATGTCATCTTCAAACAGTGACAGCTTTACTTCTTCTTTTCCAACTTGGATTCCTTTTATTTCCTTTTCTTCTCTGACTGCTGTGGCTAAAACTTCCAAAACTATGTTAAATAAGAGTGGTGAGAGTGGGCAACCTTCTCTTCTTCCAGATCTTAGTGGAAATGCTTTCAGTTTTTCACCATTGAGGACGATGTTGCCTGTGGGTTTTTCATATAAGGCCCTTATTATGTTGAGGAAATTTCCCTCTATGCCTACTTACTGCAGGGTTTTTATCATAAATGGCTGTTGAACTTTTTTGAAAGATTTCTCTGCATCTATGGAGTTGATCATATGTTTTTTTCCTTCAATTTGTTAATATGGTTTATCATGTTGATTGATTTGCATATAATGAAGAATCCTCACAATCCTGGAATAAACGCCACTTGATCATGTTGTATGATCGTTTTAATGTGCCATTGGATTCTGATTGTTAGTATTTTGTTGAGGATTTTTGCATCTATGTTCATCAGTGATATTGGCCTATTGTTTTCTTTCTTTGTGACATCCTTATCTGGTTTTGGTATCAGGGTGATGGTGGCCTCGTAGAATGAGTTTGGGAGTGTTCCTCCCTCTGCTATATTTTGGAAGAGTTTGAGAAGGATAGGTGTTAGCTCTTCTCTAAATGTTTGATAGTAGTCGCCTGTGAAACCGTCTGTTCCTGGGCTTTTGTTTGTTGGAAGATTTTTAATCACAGTTTCAATTTCAGTGCTTGTGATTGGTCTGTTCATATTTTCTATTTCTTCCTGATTCAGTCTTGGCAACTTCTGCTTTTCTACGAATTTGTCCATTTCTTCTAGGTTGTCCATTTTATTGGCATAGAGTTGCTTGTAGTAATCTCTCATGAACATTTTTATTTCTACAGTGTCAGTAATTTCTCATTTTTCATTTCTAATTCTATGGATTTGAGTCTTCTCCTTTTTCTTCTTGATGAGTCTGACTAATTGTTTACCAGTTTTGTTTATATTCTCAAAGAACCAACTTTTAGTTTTATTGATCTTTGCTATCCTTTCCTTCATTCTTTTTTAAATTATTTCTGATCTGATCTTTATGATTTCTTTCCTTCTTCTAACTTTGGGGTTTTTTATTTGTTCTCCTTTATCTAATTGCTTTAGGTGCAAGGTTCGGTTGTTTGTTCAAAATGTTTCCTGTTTCTTAATGTAGGATTTTATTGCTATAAAGTTCCCTCTTATAACTGCTTTTGCTGCATCTCATAGGTTTTGGGTCGTCCTGTCTCCATTGTCATTTGTTTCTAGGTATTTTTTGATTTCCTCTTGATTTTTACAGTGATCACTTCATTACTAAGTAGTGTATTGTTTAGCCTCCATGTGTTTGTATTTTTCACGGTTCTTTTCCTGTAATTGATATCTAGTCTGATAGCATTGTGGTCAGAAAAGGTACTTGATACAATTTCAATTTTCTTAAATTTAAGAAGGCTTGATTTGTGACCCAGGATATGATGTATCCTGGAGAGTGTTCCATGAGCACTTGAGAAAATGTGTATTCTGTTGTTTTTGGATGGAGTGTCCTATAAATATCAATTAAGTCCACCTTGTTTAATGTATCATTTAAAGCTTATGTTTCCTTATTTATTTTCATTTTGGATGTTCTGTCCATTGGTGAAAGTGGGGGTGTTAAATTACCCACGATGAATGTGTTACTGTCAGTTTCCCCTTTTATGGCTGTTAGTATTTGCCTTATGTATTGAGGTGCCCCTATGTTGGGTGCATAAATATTTACAATTGTTATATCTTCTTCTTGGATCGATCCCTTGATTATTATGTGGTGTCCTTCTTTGTCTCTTCTAATTGTCTTCATTTTAAAGTCTATTGTCCGATATGAGAATTGCTCCTCCAGCTTTATTTTGGTTTCCATTTGCATGGAATATCTTTTTCTATTGCCTTACTTTCATTGTGTATGTGTCTCTAGGTCTGAAGTGGATCTCTTGTAGACAGCATATATATGGGTCTTGTTTTTGTGTCCATTCAGCCAATCTGTGCCTTTTGGTGGGAGCATTTAATCCATTTACATTTAAGGTAATTATTGATATGTATGTTCCTATTCCCATTTTCTAAATCGTTTTGGTTTTGTTATTGTACGTCTTTTCCTTCTCTTGTGTTTCTTGCCTAGAGAATATCCTTTAGCATTTGTTGTAAAGCTGGTTTGTTGGTGCTGAACTCTCTCAGTTTTTGCTTGTCTGTAATGGTTTTAATTTCTCCATCATATCTGAATGAGATCCTTGCTGGGTAGAGTAATCTTGGTTGCAGATTTTTCTCCTTCATCATTGAAAATATGTCCTTCCACTCCCTTCTGGCTTGCAGAGTTTCTGCTGAAAGATCAGCTGTTAACCTTATGGGGATTCCCTTTTGTGTTATTTGTTGTTTTTCCCTTGCTGCTTTTAATATGCTTTGTTTGTATTTAATTTTTGACGTTTGATTAATATTTGTCTTGGCGTATTTCTCCTTGGATTTATCCTGTATGGGACTCTCTGTGCTTCCTGGACTTGATTAACTATTTCCTTTCCCGTATTAGGGAAGTTTTCAACTATAATCTCTTCAAATATTTTCTCAGTCCCTTTCTTTTACTCTTCTTCTTCTTGAACCCCTATAATTGGAATGTTGGTGCATTTAATGTTATCCCAGAGGTCTCTGAGACTGTCCTCAGTTCTTTTCATTCTTTTTTCTTTATTCTGCTCTGCAGTAGTTATTTCCACTATTTTATCTTCCAGATCACTTATCCGTTCCTCTGCCTCAGTTATTATGCTATTGATCCCATCTAGAGTATTTTTCATTTCATTTATTGTGTTGTTCATCATTGTTTATTTCATCTTTAGTTCTTCTAGTTCCTTGTGAAATGTTTGTTGCATTTTGTCTGTTCTATTTCCAAGATTTTGGATCACCTTTACTATCAGTATTCTGAATTCTTTTTCAGGTAGACTGCCTATTTCCTCTTCATTTGCTAGGTCTGGTGCATTTTTATCTTGCTCGTTTATCTGCTGTGTGTTTTTCTGTCTTCTCAGTTTGCTTATCTTACTGTTTTTAGGGTCTCCTTTTTGCAGGTTGCAGGTTCGTCGTTCCCATTGTTTTTGGTGTCTGTCCCCAGTGGCTAAGGTTGGTTCAGTGGGTTGTTTAGGCTTCCTGGTTGAGGGGACTAGTGCCTGTGTTCTGGTGGATGCGGCTGCATCTTGTCTCTCTGGTGAGCAGGTCCACATCTGGTGGTGTGTTTTGGGGTGTCTGTAGTCTTATTATGATTTTAGGCACCCTCTCTGCTAATGGGTGGGGTTGTGTTCCTGTTTTGCTAGTTGTTTGGCATAGGGTGTCCAGCACTGTAGCTTGATGGTCCTTGAGTGAAGCTGGGTGCTGGCATTGAGATGGAGGTCTCTAGGAGATTTTTTCCATTTGATATTATGTGGAGCTGGGAGGTCTGTTGTTGACCAGTGTCCTGAAGTTGGCTCTCCCACCTCAGAGGCACAGCACTGACTCCTGGCTGGAGCACCAAGAGCCTTTCACTCCATAGCTCAAACCTCCACACCCTCACTTTCCTGCCTTTTACATCACCCTAGTCTCGAAGCTTCTACCACTGCTCCTCAGGCTGGGTCCCTGTCAGAAAAAAAAAAAAATTTAAAGAAAAAACAAAAAAACTGATGGATAGAACCCTAGCACAAATGGTGACAGCAAAGCTATACAGACAAAATCTTACACAGAAGCATACACATACACACAAAAAGAGGAAAAGTGGAAAAAATAATAAATCTTGCTCTCAAAGTCCACCTCCTCAATTTGGGATGATTCGTTTTCTATTCATGTATTCCACAGATGCAGGGTACATCAAGTTGATTGTGAAGCTTTAATCCACTGCTTCTGAGGCTTCTGGGAGAATTTCCCTTTCTCTTCTTTGTTCTCACAGCTCCTGGGGCTCAGCTGTGTATTTGCCTCTGCCTCTGGATGTAGGTCGCTGGCGGGTGTCTTTTCTTTGCTCAGACAGGACAGGGTTAAAAGAGTAGCTGCTTCGGGGACTCTGTCTCACTCAGGCCTGGGGAAGGGAGGGGTGCGGATGCGGGGCAAGCCTGTGGTGGCAGAGGCTGGTGGGACATTGCAGCTGCCTGAGGCATGCTATGCATTCTCTCACGGAAGTTGTCCCTGGATCCCCAGACCCTGGGAGTGCCTGGCTGCACAGGCTCCCCGGTAGAGAGGTGTGGAGAGTGACCTCTGCTCGCACAGGCTTCCTGGTGGCAGCTGCAGCAGACTTAGCGTCTCACGCCCGTCTCTGTGCTCTGCTCTTTTAGCTGCAGCTCGTGCCCTTCTCTGGTGCTCCTTTAAGTAGTGCTCTTAATCCCCTCTCCTCGGGCACCAGGAAACAAAGAGGGAAGAAAAAGTCTCTTGACTCTTTGGCAGGTCCGGACTTCCCCAGACTACCTCCCAGGTAGCCACGGTGCACTAACACCCTGCAGTCTGTGGTCACGCTGCCAACCCCAGTCCTCTCCTGGCGCTCCAACCGAATCCTGAGCCTTAGCTCCCAGCCCCCACCCAACTTGGTGGGTGAGCAGACAAACCTTTCGGGCTGTTGAGTGCCGGTCAGCACCGATCTTCTGTGAGGGAATCTCTCCACTTTGCCACCGCACCCCTGTTGCTATGCTCTCCTCCACAGCTCCAAAGCTTTCCCCCTCTGCCACCCACAGTCTCCGCCCACGATGGGGCTTCCTAGTGTGTGGAAACTTTTCCTCCTCTTCAGCTCCCTCCCACTGGTGCAGGTCCCTTCCCTATTCTTTTGTCTCTGTTTATTCTTTTTTCTTTTGCCCTACCCACGTATGTGGGGAGTTTCTTGCCTTTTGGGAGGTCTGAGGTCTTCTGCCAGCGTTCAGTAGGTGTTCTGTAGGAGTTTTTCCACATGTAGATATATTTCTGGTGTATCTGTGGGGACGAAGGTGATCTCTGCGTCTTACTTTTCCGCCATCTTCCCGATTCCTCTATCCGGTTGTATATCTTTAGTGCAAGGATTTTAGAGGAAATTTTGTTATCAAAATTGGCTTGAAATAAGTAGTGGTAACTGTAGAAGAAATTGTGAAAATGTCAAAAAATGCATATATGTCCTGTCCACATGACTTTATAGGTAAATTCTTTCAAAAATACAAGGGAGAGATAATTCATGTGTCATTTAATTTGTTCTAGAAAATAAAGGAGGAAAATCCTTCCTTTTATTTCATGAATCAAATATAAATAACTTGATAGCTAAACTTGACAAAAAAAGCACACTCTTAAAATCTATAAACCAAAATAATTTATGGAAGTAGGCACAATATCATTAAGTGTTAAGTAATGAAACTCAGGATTACATTAAAAGCCTCCTACACCATAACCAAGGACAATTTATCCCATAAGTGTGAGGATGGTTCAAAATTAGGAGATCTATTATTATAATGGTTTCCTATAATAGATCAAATGAGATAATATACACATTACATGAACACAATTTTTCTCTAAATTCTGAAATGGTATTTAAGAAAATACACTCCCAAATTCATTTATAAGGACACCATTACCGTGATACCCAAACCAAAGACACTACAAAGAAGAAGATTATAGGCTATTATGTTTGATGAATGTAGATATAAAAATCTTCAACAAAATATTAACAAACCAAATCCAACAATATATAAAAAGGATCATACACCATGATCAAGTGGGATTTATTCAAAGGATGCAAATGTGGTTCAATATTCACACATTAATCAATGTGATACACCACGTTAATAAAAAGAAGGATAAAAATCACATTATCATCTCAATAGATGCAGAAAAAGCCTTTGTCATATTCAACATCCATTCATGATAAAAACTCTCATCAAAGTGGGTACAGACTGAAAATATCTCAACATAATAAAGGCTATTTAGGACAAACCTACAGCTAACTTCATACTCAACAGTGAAAGACTTTCCTCTAAATACAGGAATAAGACAAGATGTCCTCCCTTGCCACTTCTATTTAACATAGTATTGAAATTCTTAGTCACAGCAATCAGACAAGAAAAAGAAGAAAATGTATCCATATTGGGAGAGAAGAAGTAAAACTGTCACTATTTGCAGATGACATGATACTTTATATAAAACCCTAAAGTCTCCACTGAAAAAGTGTAAGAACTAAGAAATGAATTCAGCAATATTGCAGGATACAAGATTAATATGCAGAAATCTATTCATTTTCTGTACACTAATAATGAACTATTAGAAAGCAAAAAAAAAAAAAATTCCTCTTCAAATCACCTCAAAAAGAATACAATGCCTAGAAATAAACTTAACCAAGGAAGTGAAAGACTTATACCCTGAAAACTGTGAAACTTGTTGAAGGAAACTGAAAATAATACAAAGAAATAGAAAAATATCCTCAACGATTAGATTGGAAAAATTAATATTTTTAAAATGGCCATACTATTCAAAGCAATCTATGAGTTAACTCAATACCTGTTATAATACCCATGACATTTTTCACAAAACAAGAAGAAATAATCCTAAAATTTATATAGAACCACAGTATACCCCAAATTGTCAAAGCAATCTTTAAAAAAAAAAAACCTGGAGTTTTCAAAATCCCAGACTTTAGACTATACTACAAAGCTACAGTATTCGAAACAGTAAGGTACTGGCACAAAAACAGACACGTAGGTCAATGGAAGCGAATAGGGAGCCCAGAAATAAACCCACACACTTATGGTCAATTAATCTACAAAAAAGGAGGCAAGAAGATACAATGAAGAAAAGACTGTCCCCTCAATAAGTGGTGCTGGGAAAACTGAATATATACATGTAAAACAATGAAACTAGAACATTTTCTAGCACCATACACAAAAGTAAAATCAAAATAGATTAAATGCTTAAGTCTTAGACCTGAAACCATAAAAATCCTAGAAGTGAATATAGGCAGAACATGCTTTGACATAAATCATAGCAGTAATGTTTGGATCTGTCTCCTAAGGCAAAATAAATAAAAGCAAAAATAAACCAATGCGACTTAATAAAATTTAAATGCCTTTGCACAGCAAAGGAAATTATCAACAAAACAAAAAGGCAAATATGGAATGGGAGAAATTATTTGCAAATGATATGGCAGTTAAGGGGGTAATATCCACAATACATAAACAGTTCATAGAACTTAATAATAACAAACCAATCAAAAAATGGGCAAAAGACTTAAATAGACATTTTCCCAAAGTAGACATACAGATGGTAAACAGGCAAATGAAAAGAAACTCAACATCATTAATTATCAGAGAAATGCAAATCTCAACAAGAATGAGTTATCAACTCACAACTGTCAGAATAGTTATCATTGAAAAGTATGAAAATTATAAATGTTGGCAAGGATGTGGAGAAAAGGGAAGACTTGTACACTTTTGGTGGGAATGTAAATTGGTGCTGCCAGTATGCAAAACAATATGCAGTTTCCTCAAAAAAACTAAAAATAGAATTACCATAAGCTCTAGCAATTCCATGCCTGGGTATATATCTGAAAAAAACAAAAAATCTAAGTTGAAAAGATACATGCATCCCAATGTTTATAGCAGCACTATTTACAATAGCTAAGATAGGGAAGCAACCCAAGTTTCCATCAACAAACAAAGGGATATAAAAGAAGCCCATATATACAATGAACTATTACTCAACCATAAAGATGAATACTGCATGATAGCCCTTATATCCACAATCTAAAAAAAAAATAGGGGAGTTGAGGAAGATGGCAGAAGAGTAAGACGTGGAGATCACCTTCCTCCCCACAGATACATCAGAAATACATCTATATGTGGAACTCCTCCCATAGAACACCACTGAACACTGGCAGAAGACCTCAGACTTCCCAAAAGGCAAGAAACACCTCACGTACCTAGGTAGGGCAAAAGAAAAACAAAGACAAAAGAATATGGATGGGACCAGTACCAGTGGGAAGGAGATGTGAAGGAGGAAGGGTTTCCACACACTAGGAAGCCCCTTCATGGGCAGAGACTGTGGGTGGCAGAGTGGGGAAGCTTCACAGCCACAGAAGAGAGCACAGCAACAGGGGTGCTGAGGGCAAAGTGGAGAGATTCCTGCACAGAGGATCAGTGCCGACCAGCACTCACCAGCCTGAGAGGCCTGTCTACTCACCTGCCAGGGCGGGCGTGGGCTGGGAGGTGAGGCTCGGGCTTTGGTTGGAACTCAAGGAGAGGACTGGGGTTGGAGGTGTGAAAAGAGCCTGAAGGGGTCAATGCACCACAGCTAGCTGGGAGGGAGTACGGGAAAATGTCTTGACCTGCCTAAGAGGCAAGAGAATTTTTCTTCCCTCTTTGTTTCCTGGTGCATGAGGAGAGGGGATTAAGAGTGCTGCTTAAAGGAGCTCCAGAGACAGGCGCGAGACACGGCTAACAGCGTGGTCCCCAGAGACGGGCATGAGATGCTAAGGCTGCTGCTGCCGCCACCAAGAAGCCTGTGTGCAAGCACAGGTCACTAGCCACACCGTCCCTCATGGGAGCCTGTGAAGCCCACCACTGACAGGGTCCCGTGATCCAGGGACAACTTCCCCAGGAGAATGCACAGCATGCCTCAGGCTGGTGCAACATCACACCGGCCTCTGCTGCTGAAGACTCACCCTGCATCCATACCCTTCCCTACCGCCAGCATGAGTGAGCCTCAGCCCCCGAATCAGCTTCTCCTTTAACCCCGTCCGATCTGAGTGAAGAACAGATGCCCTCAAGCAACGTACATGCAGATAAGGGGCCAAAATCAGAGGTGAAACCCAGGAGCTGTGCAAACAAAGAAGAGAAAGGGAATTTTTTTCCCAGCAGCCTCAGGAGCAGCGGATTAAATCTCCACAATCAACTTGATGTACCCTGCATCTGTGGAATACCTGAATAGACAACGAATCATCCCATATTGAGGAGGTGGACCTTGATAGCAATATATATTATTTTTCCCCTTTTCCTCTTTTTGTGAGTGTGTATGTGTATGCTTCTGTGTGAGATTTTGTCTGTATATTGTTGCTTTCACCATTTGTCCTAGGGTTCTGTCTGTCCATTTTTTTTTTCTTTTTATTTTACTTTTTTAAAAAGTTTGTTTTCAATAATTATTTTTTACTTTAATAACTTTATTTTCTCTTACTTCATTTTATTTTATCATTTTTCTTTATTTCTTTCGACTTTTTCTCCCTTTTATTCTGGGCTGTGTGGATGAAAGGCTCTTGGTGCTCCAGCCAGGAGTCAGTGCTGTGCCTCTGAGGTGGGAGATCCAACTTCAGGACACTGGTTCACAAGAGAAGTCCCAGATCCATGTAATACCAAATGGCAAAAATCTCCCAGAGATGTCCGTCTCAACACCAAGACCAAGATTGACTCAATGACAAGCAAGCCACAGTGCTGGACATCCTATGCCAAGCAAATAGCAAGACAGGAACACAACCCCACCCACTAGCAGAGAGGCAGCCTAAAATCATAATGCCACAGACACCCTAAAACACACACCCAGACGTGGACCTGCACACCAGAAAGATAAGATCAAGCCTCATCCATCAGAACAGAGTCACTAGTCCCCTCCACCAGGAAGCCTACAAAAGCCACTGAACCAACTTCAGCCACTGGGGACAGATTTCAAAAACAATGGGAACTATGAACCTGCAGCCTGCAAAACGGAGACCACAAGCACAGTAAGATAAGCAAAATGAGAAGACAGGAAAACACACAGCAGATGAAGAAGCAAGGTAAAAAACCCCAAAACCTAACAAATGAAGAGGAAGTAGGCAGTCTACATGAAAAAGAATACAGAATAATGATAGTAAAGTTGATCCAAAATCTTGGAAATAGAATAGAGAAAATAAAAGAAACTTTCAACTGAGACCTGGAATAACTAAAGTGGAAACAAGCAATGATGAATAACACAATAAATGAAATTGAATACACTCTAGAAGGGATCAATAGCAGAATAAGTGAGGCAGAAGAACGGGTAAGTGACCTAGAAGATAAAATAATGGAAATAACTACTGCAGAGCAGAATAAAAAAAAAATGAAGAGAATTGAAGACAGACACAGACACTGCTGGGACAACATTAAACACACCAACATTCAAATTATAGAGGTCCCACAAGAAGAAGAGGAGAAGAAACGGACTGACAAAATATTTGAAGAGATTATAGTTTAAAACTTCCCTAATATGGGAAAGGAAATAGTTAATCAAGTCCAGGAAGCACAGAGAGTCCCATACAGGATAAATCCAAGGAGAAATACGCCAAGACAAATATTAATCAAACTGTCAAAAATTAAATACAAAGAAAGCATATTAAAAGCAGCAAGGGAAAAACAACAAATAACACAAAAGGGAATCCCCATAAGGTTAACAGCTGATCTTTCAGCAGAAACTCTGCAAGCCAGAAGGGAGTGGAAGGACATATTTTCAATGATGAAGGAGAAAAATCTGCAACCAAGATTACTCTACCCAGCAAGGATCTCATTCAGATATGATGGAGAAATTAAAACCATTACAGACAAGCAAAAGCTGAGAGAGTTCAGCACCACCAAACCAGCTTTATAACAAATGTGAAAGGAAATTCTCTAGGCAGTAAACACATGAGAAGGAGACCTACAATAACAAACCCAAAATAATTAAGAAAATGGGAATAGGAACATACATATCAATAATTACCTTAAATGTAAATGAATTAAGTGCTCCCACCAAAAGACACAGACTGGCTGAATGGATACAAAAACAACACCCATATACATGCTGTCTACAAGAGACACATCTCACAACTAGGGACACATACAGAATGAAAGTGAGGGGATGGAAAAAGATATTAAATGGAAATCAAAAGAAAGGTGGAGTAGCAATTCTCATATCAGACGAAATAGACTTTAAAATAAAGACTATTATGAGAGAAAAAGAAGGACACAACATAATGATCAAGGGACAGATCCAAGAAGAAGATATAAAAATTGTAAATATTTATGCACCCAACATAGGAGCACCTCAATACATAAGGCAAATACTAACAGCCATTAAAGGGAAAATCAACAGTAACATAATCATAGTAGGGGACTTTAACACCCCAGTTTCACCAATGGACAGATCATCCAAAATGAAAATAAATAAGGAAACACAAGCTTTAAGGATACATTAAACAAGATGGAATTAACTGATAATTATCAGACATTCTATCCAAAAATAACAGAATACACATTCTCCTCAAGTGCTCGTGGAACATTCTCCAGGAAAGATCATATCTTGGATCACATATCAAGCCTTGGTAAATTTAAGAAAACTGAAATTATATCAAGTAACTTTTCTGACCACAATGTTATGAGACTAAATATCAATTACAAGAAAAGAAACACTTGCAGGCTAAACAATACACTACTTAATAACGAGTGATCACTGAAGAAATCAAAGAGTAAATCAAAAAATTCCTAAAAACAAATGACAATGGAGACACGATGACCCAAAACTTATGGGATGCAGCAAAAGCAGTTCTAAGAGGGAAGTTTATAGCAATACAATCCTACCTTAAGAAACAGGAAACATCTCAAATAAACAACCTAAAGTTGTACCTAAAGCAAATAGAGAAAGAAGAACCCAAAGTTAGCAGAAGGAAATAAATCATAAGGATCATATCAGAAATAAATGAAGAAGAAATGAAGGAAACGATAGCAAAGATCAATAAAATTAAATGCTAATTGAGTTATTTGTAGTGAGGTGGATGGACCTAAAGTGTGTCATACAGAGTGAAGTAAGTCAGAAAGAGAAAAACAAATACAGTATGCTAACACAGATATATGGATTCTAAGAAAAAAAAAAGGTAATGAGGAACGTAGGGGTAAGATGGGAATAAAGACACAGACCTACTAGAGAATGGACTTGAGGATATGGGGAGGAGGAAGGGTAAACTCTGACCAAATGAGAGAGTGGCATGGACATATATACACTACGAAACGTAAAATAGATAGCTAGTGTGAAGCAGCCACATAGCACAAGGAAGCCACCTCAGTGGTTTGTGACCATCTAGAGGGGTGTGATAGGGTGGGTGGGAGGTTCTGAGACAGAAGAAAGAAGAGATATTGGAACTTATGTATATGTATAACTGATTCACTCTGTTATAAAGCAGAAACTAACACACCATTGTAAAGCAATTATAGTCCAATAAAGACGTTAAAAACATTAAAAAAAATACAAATGAATATATATAGCAAAACAGACACAGTGACATAGAAAACAAACTAGTAGTTCCCAAACGGGAGAGAGAAGTGAGGAGGAGCAAGTTAGAGATATAGGATTAAGAGATACAAACTACTATGTATAAAATAGATAATCAGCAAGGATATATTGTATTGCACAGGGAATTATCTTGCATTTCCATTATCTTGCAATAACTTTCAATGGTGTATAATCTGTAAAAAATACCGAATCATTGTGCTGTATACCTGAAACTAATATAATATTGTAAATCAACTATCCTTCAATAAAACAAGAAATAGGATACGCAAGAATGGGAAATGAGGAACAAATTTGTGACAGACAATATGATTAGTACAGGGAAATTTCCAGAGGATCAACTAAAATATAAGTACAATAATTTGAAGAAATTCACATAATCATCCTCATAACAATCCTATTGGATAGGGTCTGATATAGCTGCTATTTCACAATAAGAAAAAAAAATCACAGAGAGATCAAATAATTTGAGCAAGTTTATACTGCTGGAAAGTGGAAGAGCCAGGAATTGGTTCTTCAGTTTCTGATTCAAGTAGTGAAACAGAAACTACATTTTAAAAATAGCCAAGACCTGGAAGCAACCTAAATGTCCATTGATAGATTAATGATAAAGAAGATGTGGTACATATATACAATGGGATATTACTCAGCCATTAAAAGGAATGAAATAATGCCATTTGCAGCAACATGGATGGACTTGGAGATTATCATACTAAGTGAAGTAAGTCAGAGAAAGACAAATATCATATGATATTGCTTATATGTGGAATCTAAAAAACAAATGATACAAATGAACTTGTTTCCAAAACAGAAACAGATTCACAGACTTAGAGACTGAACTTATGGTTACCAGGGGGGAAAGTGGGGGGGAAAGATAGATTGGGAGTTTGGGACTGACATGTACACACTATTACACTTAAAATAGATAACCGACAAGGACCTAGTTAATAGCACAGGAACTCTGTTCAATATTCTGTAATAACCTAACTGGGAAAATAATTTGAAAAAGAATAGACAAATGTATATGTATAATTGAATCACTTTTCTGTACACCTGAAACTAATACAACATTGTTAATCAACTACACTCATATAAAATTTAAAAAAAGATTCCACTAATGAATTCAATTAAAAACACAGCACAGTGACATAACTGTAAGATGAAATGTATAGGCCTTCTATGAAGAAACAATGAAGATTTATTGAAATACATTTACTGCTTGAAAATTAAAAAGATGATGGCTTCCCTGGTGGCGAAGTGGTTGGGAGTCCGCCTGCTGATGCAGGGGACAAGGGTTTGTGCCCCGGTCCGGGAAGATCCCACATGCTGTGGAGTGACTGGGCCCATGAGCCATGGCCTCTGAGCCTGCGCGTCTGGAGCCTGTGCTCTGCAATGAGAGAGGCCACAACAGTGAGAGGCCCACGTACTGCAAAAAAAAAAAAAAAAAAAAAGATGAAAAATATATAATAAATGTTTTTCAATGAGCACCATATTAGGACTATTAAAAAAAAAACTAGAACACATTCAAAGTTCATCAAGCAGAATAAATGGGCAAACATAGCAAAAAATATTTTGAAAAAGAACAATAAGGAGAGAATACCACACCACTTATTAAAATGTTTTAAAATTATTAAAAATTAACCTATGTTTTGACATAGGAATAGACAAACAGATACAGTGATTACTAGAGTTCATTGATTATTCATTCTATATCAAACACTGCTTTTAATAGTTCTCACGTATTTCTTAATTTAAACCACTTTACACATATTATCTCATTTAATCCTTTCTTAATCCTAAGTAGACACAATTATTATCCCAATTTTATAAATGGGGATATTGAGGCACAAAATGTAACTTTCTAAAAGGCTCAAAACTAGTAAATGATGGTCTGTATGACTCCAAAGTCTGCCCTCTGAACCACTCTATTGTGCATAGTGAAATATGAAACTCAACTACATACTGAAGAACAAATAAGCACTTAGCATACGATGCCAATGTCATTTTAAATCATTATGGAAATGTTGGTGTGATTGACTGATTCCCAGGGTAATGATAGTATTGAGGGTTGGTGGGCAGGAGGGCTACTTTTTTGCATCACTTAACAACCCAAACAAATTTTTAATGAGTTAAAGTATTAAATTTTCTAAGAGAAAATAAAATGTTTTGGAAGAAAACATGGGTGAATATTTATATGATTTGAGGTTTTGGAAGGATTTTACTAAATAAAATATAAGGCGTAAAAGATTTATCGATCTGACTTCATAAAAATTTAAATATTCTGAAAGTCCATAAGAACGAAACAAGCTCATGAACAATATCAAAAAGAAATGAAAAATGAAAAAATTGGAGACATATTAAGGAAAAAGAAAAATGTGATAGAATTAATATAAAGAGTGTTTTAGCAAGATAATATACAAGAGAGAAATATACTAATAGAAAAATACGTAAAGGGCATGAAAAGGAATATCACTGAGAAAAATCAGATGGCCATAAGCATGTGAAAAAGTGTTTAATGCCAGTAGTGAAAAATGAAAATCAAAATACCTATGAGAAGATATTTTCCACCAAATTAGTGAGTTTTCTTAAAAAGTATAATGCTCAAATTTACCAAGTCATTTTAAAACACTATTCATGAAATTATTAAATAATCCTGACTTTCTACAAGGCTGTTTTACCGCATACATTAAGAATCTTATAAATGCTCATATTAATTCCCAATTTAAAAATATCAAGATTCATTCACAGAGTAGGATACTAGGGAAAAGAGAAAATTTTTTTCAAAAGTACACTAAATTGAAATTACCTCATTATTTGTTTCACTACCTCAATAAATATAGTCCAGTGACTCTAGTTAATTTACTTTGTTCACACTTTCATTAAATTCCTCAACAACCAGCACAGAGTCAGGCATATGATAAATGCTAATAAATATTTTCCAAATGAATGAATCAAAATGTAAGCATAAATCTACACTTCAATCTTAATTTTGTTTTAAAAATTAGAAGAGGGATATATATATATATATATATATATATGACTAGAAAAAATATATTTATAGTAATCGAGCCTGGTTGGTGAAATTATGGAAGACTTTAATTTATTCCACATAAATGTCCCATTTCCTCAATTTCCTAACAGGAACACAATTTAAAAAATAAAAACACAATAAAATTGTCTTCATATAATAAAATGTCATAAAATTAAAATGTTTCAACAAACCGTAAAAATATTGTAACATGATTATCAAATTATTCCTGTTTTGTATACAGAGAGATCACATAAATAGAAATGAAAACCAGTAAGAATTCAAGAAATAATGGAGAGGACCTTCAAGATCACAGAGGAGTAAGATGTGGAGATAAGCTTCCTCCCCACAAATACATCAAAAATAATCTACATGTGGAACAACTCCTACAGAACACCTACTGAACGCGGCAAAAGACCTCCAACTTCCCAAAAGGCAAGTACTCCCCACATACATGGGTAGAGCAAAAGGAAACAGACAAAACAAAGGCAAAAGAATAGCGACAGGACCTGCACTTCTGGGAGGGCACTGTGAAGGAGGAAAAGTTTACACACACTAGGAAAACCCTTCACAGATGGAAAGGGGGCCTGGGGGGGGAGAAGCTTCAGAGCCATGGAGGAGAGTGCAGCAACATGTGTACAGAGGGCAAAGTGGAGAAATTCCTGCACAGAGAATCAGTGCCAACCAGTACTCACCAGCCTGAGAGGCTTGTCTGCTCACCCGCCGGTGTGAGTGGGGGATGGGAGCTGAGTCTTGGCCTTTGGAGTTCAGATCTCAGGGAGAGGACTGGAGTTGGCAGCATGAACACAGCCTGAAGGGGGCTAGTGAGCCTCAGCTAACTGGAAGGGAGTCCAGGAAAATGTCTGGATCTGCCTAAGAGTGAAAAGACCATTGTTTCAGGATGCACAAGGAGAGGAGATTCAGAACACCGCTTAAACGAGCTTCAGAGAGGGGCCTGAGCTGTGGCTATCAGCATGGACCCCAGAGTTGGGCAAGAAATGCTAAGGCTGCTATTGCATCCACCAAGAATCCTATGTGCAAGCCCAGGTCACTATCCACACCACCCCACCTGGGAGCATGTGCAGCCTGCCACTGCCAGGGTCCTGTGATTCAGGGACAACTTCCCTGGAAGAACACATTGCACACCTCAGGCTGTTGCAATGTCACTCCGGTCTCTACTGCCACAGGCTCACCCCGCATATTGTACCCTCTCTCCCCCGACCTGAGTTAACCAGAGCCCCCTAATCAGCTACTCCTTTAACCCCATCTTGTCTGAGTGAAGAACAGACGCCAGATTGTGACCTAAATGCAGAGGTGGGGCCAAATACAAAGGTGAACCCCAGGAGCTGTGCAAACAAAGAAGAGAAAGGGTAATTTCTCTGTGCAGCCTCAGGAGTGGTGGATCAATACTCCACAATTAACTTGATGCACCCTGCTTCTGTGGAATACCTGAATAGACAATGAATCATACCAAAAATTGAGGTGGTGGACTTTGGGAGCAACTGTAGACTTGGGGTTTGCTGTAAAAGACTGACAAGATTCTGATTTTTATGTTTATCTTGGTATAGTTTTTAGTGCTTGTTATCATTAGTGGATTTTTTCATAGGTTTTGTTGCTTTCTTTTTTTATTACTTTTACATTTTTTATTTTAATAATATTTTTTCTTCTTTATTTTAATAAATTTATTTTATTTTATTTTTTTTCTTTGTATTTTTTCTCCCTTTTCTTCTGAGATGTGTGGCTGACAGGGTCTTAGTGCTCTGTCTGTGTGTCAGGCCTGAACCTCTGAGGTGTGACAGCCGAGTTCAGGACATTGGACCATGAGACACCTACAGGCCCAACGTAAAATCAATTGGGGAGAGCTTTCCCAGAGATTTCCATCTTAATGCTAAGACCCAGCTCCACGCAATGACAAGCAAGTTCCATTGCTGGATGCCCATGCCAAAAAACTAGTGAGACAGGACCACAAACCCACCCATTGGCAGAGAGGCTGCATAAAATCACAATGAGTTCACTGACACACCACAGCACACCATTGGATATGCCCCTGATGAAAAGATCCAGCCTCATTCACCAGAACACAGGCACCAATCCCCTCCACCAGGAAGCCTACATGATCCACTGAACAATACTTACGCACTCGGGGGAAGACATGAAAAACAATGGGAACTACGAACCTGCAGCTTGTGGAAAGGAGACCCCAAACACAGTAACTTAAGCAAAAATGAGAAAACAGAGAAATACACAGCAGAAGAAGGAGCAAAGTAAAAACTCCCCAGACCAAAATAATGAAGAGGAAATAGGCAGGCTACCTGAAAAGAATTCAGAGTAATACTAGTAAAGATGATCCAAAATCTTGGAAACAGAATGGAGAAAATATAAGAAACATTGAACAAGGACCTAGAAGAACTAAAGAGCAAACAAAAAATCATGCAAACGCAATAAATGAAATTAAAAATACTCTAGATGGAATCAATAGCAGAATAACAGAGGCAGAAGAACAGATAAGTGACCTGAATGATAAAATAGTGAGAAAAAAAAAAACTACCACAGAGCAGAATAAGGAAAAAAGAATGAAAAGAATTGAGGGCAGTCTCAAAGATGTCTGGGACAACATTAAAAGAAAAGACATTTGAATTATAAGGGTCTGAGAAGAAGAAGAGAAAAAGAAACGGTCTGAGAAAATATTTTCAGAGATTATAGTTGAAAACTTCCTTAGTATGCAAAAGGAAAGAGTCAGTCAAGTCCAGGAAGCACAGAGAGTCCCATACAGGTAAAATCCAAGGAAAACATGCCAAGACACATATTAATCAAACTGTCAAAAATTAAATACAAAGAAAAAATATTAAAAGCAGCAAGGGAAAAGCAACAAATAGCATACAAGGGAGCTGCCATAAGTTTAACAGCTGATTGTTCATCAGAAACTGTGCAAGCCAGAAGGGAGGGACAGGATGTATTTAAAGTGAAGAAAGGGGAAAACATACAACCAAGATTACTCTACCCAGCAAGGATCTCATTCAGATTTGACGGAGAAATTAAAATCTTTACAGACAAGCAAAAGCTAAGGGAAATCAGCACCACTGAAATAGCTTCACAACAAATGCTAAAGGAACTTCTCTAGGCAGGAAACACAAGAGAAGGAAAAGATCTACAATAACAAACACAAAACTATGAAGAAAATGGTAATAGGAATATACATATCAATAATCACCTTAAATGAAATGGATAAAATGCTCAAACCAAAAGACATAGACTGACTGAATGGATACAGAACAAGACCCATATATATGCTGTCTACAAGAGACCAACTTCAGACCTAGGGAAACATACAGACTGAAAGTGAGGGGATGGAAAATGATATTCCATGTAAATAAAAATCAAAAGGAAGCTGGAGTAGCAATTCTCATATCAGACAAAATGACTTTAAAATAAAGACTTTTACAAGAGGCAAAGAAAGACACTACAGAATGATCAAGGTTCAATCCAAGAAGAAGATATAGCTATTGTAAATATTTATGCACCCAACATAAGAGCCTTCAATACATAAGGCAAATGCTAAAAACCATAAAAGGGGAAATAGCCAGTAACACAATAATAGTAGGGGACAACAACAACCCACTTTTGCCAATGGACAGATCATCCAAAATGAAAATAAATAAGGAAACACAGGCTTTAAATGACACATTAAACATGATTGACTTACTGATATTTATAGGACATTCCACCCCAAAAATATAGAATACACTTTCTTCTCAAGTGCTCGTGGAACCTTCTCCAGGATAGATCATATCTTGGGCCAAAATCAAGCATTGGTAAATTTAAGAATATTGAAATTGTATCAAGTATATTTTCAAACCACAATGCTCTGAGACTAGATATCATTGGCAGGGGAAAAAACTGTAAAGAATACAAGCATATGGAAGCTAAATGATACTCTACTAAATAACCAAGATATCATTGAATAAATCAAACAGGAAACAAAAAATACTTACAAACAAATGACAATGAAAACACGATAACCCAAAACCTATGGGATGAAGCAAAAGCAGTTCTAAGAGTGAAGTTTAGAGCAAAACAATCCTACCTCAATAAATAAGAAAAATCTCAAATAAACAACATAACGTTTCACATAAAGCAATTAGAGAAAGAAGAAAAAGAAAGTTAGTAGAAGGTAAGAAGCCATAAAATTTAGATCAGAAATAAATGAAAAAGAAATGAAGGAAACAATAGCAAAGATCAATAAAATTAAAAGCTAGTTCTTTGAGGAGATAAACAAAATTGATAAACCATTAACCAGACTCATAAATAAAAGAATGGAAAAGACTCAAATCAACAGAATTAGAAATGAAAAATGAGAAGTAACAAATGACACTGAAGAAATACAAAGGATCATGAGAGATTACTACAAGCAAATATATGCCAATAACATGGACACCCTGGAAGAAATAGACAAATTCTTAGAAAAAGCACAACCTCCAAGACTGAACCAGGAAGAAATAGAAAATATAACCAGACCAATCACAAGCACTGAAATTGAAACTGTGATAAAAAAAATCTTCCAACAAACAAAAGACAAGGACAAGATGCCTTCACAGGAGATATCTATCAAACATTTAGAGAAGGTCTAACACCTATCCTTCTCAAACTCTTCCAAAATATAACAGAGGGAGGAACACTCCCAAATTCATTCCATGAGGCCACCATCACCCTGATACCAAAACCAGACAAAGATGTTACAAAGACAGAAAAATACAGGGCAATATCACTGATGAACATAGATGCAAAAATCCACAATAAAATACTACCAAACAGAATCCAACAGCACATTAAAAAGATCATACAGCGTGATCAGTTGGGGTTTACCCCAGGAATGCAAGGATTCTTTAATATATGCAAAACAAGCAATGTGAGACAACAAATTAACAAGCTGAAGGAGAAAAAACATATGATCTTTCTCCAAAGAAGATATACAGATTGCCAACAAACACATGAAAGAATGCTCAACAGCATTAATCATTAGAGAAATGTAAATCAAAACTACAATGAGATATAATCTCATACCAGTCAGAATGGCCATCATCAAAAAATCTACAAGCAATAAATGCTGGAGAGGGTGTGGAGAAAAGGGAACACTCTTGCACTGTTGGTGGGAATGCAAATTGATACAGCCACTATGGAGAACAGAATGGAGGTTTCTTAAAAAACTAAAAATAAAACTACCATAAGACCCAGAAATCACACTATTGGGCATATACCCTGAGAAAACCATAATTTCAAAAAGAGTCATGTACCAATATGTTCATTGCATCTCTATTTACAATAGTCAGGACATGGAAGCAACCTAAGTGTCCATCAGCAGATGAATGGATAAAGAAGATGTGGCACATATATACAGTGGAATATGACTCAGCTATAAAAAGGAATGAAATTGAGTTATTTGTAGTGAGGTGGATGGACCTAGAGTCTGTCATACAGAGTGAAGTAAGCCAGAAAGAGAAAAAGAAATACTGTATGCTAATATATATATATGGAATCTAAGAAAAAAACATCATGAAGAACCTAGAGGCAAGATGGGAATAAAGACTCAGATATATTAGGGAATGGACTTGAGGATATGGGGGGGGAAGGGTAAGCCGTGACAAAGTGAGAGAGTGGCATGGACATATGTACACTACCTAACATAAAATAGATACCTAGTGGGAAGCAGCTGCAGAGAACAGGGTGATCAGCTCGGTGCTTTGTGACTACCTAGAGGGGTGGGATAGGGAGAGTGGGAAGGAGGGAGACACAAGAGGGAAGAGATATGGGAACATATGTATATATATAACTGATTCACTTTGTTATAAAGCAGAAACTAACATACCACTGTAAAGCAATTATACTCCAATAAAGATGTTTAAAAAAAAGAACAAAATAAGAAAGTGAAACCTAAAAAAGAAATATGATCATCTCAATAGATTCAGAAAAATCTTTCAACAAAATTCAACATGCATTTATAATAAAAAACCCTCCAGAAAGCAGGCACAGTGGGAACTTACCTGAACATAATAAAGGTCATATATATGGGTGTATTTATTTAAAGTCATAGCCAACATCATTCTCAATGGCGAAAAACTGAAACGATTTCCACTAAGAGAAGGAACAAGACAAGTTTGCCAACTCTCTGCCAACTCTCAACACTATTATTCAACATAGTTTTGAAAGTTTTACCCACAGTATTCAGAGACGGAAAAAAAATAAAAGGAATCCAAATTGGAAAAGAGGAAGTAAAATGGTCACTGTTTTAAGATGACATGATACTATACATGGAGAATCCTACAGAAACTACCAGACAACTGCTAGACCTAATCAATGAATTTCATAAAGTAACAAGATACAAAATTAATGCACAGCATTCTCTTGCATTCCTATACACTAATGATGAGAAATCTGAAAGAGAAATTCAGGAATCACTCCCATTTACCACTGCAAAATAAAGAATAAAATACCTAAGAATAAACCTACCTATGGAGACAAAAGACTGTATGCAGAAAAATATAAGACACTGCTGAAGGAAATTAAAATGATGCAAGCAGATGGTGTGACATAGCATGTTCTTGGATTGGAAAAATCAACACTGTGAATATGACTATAGTACCCAAAGCAATCTAGAGATTCAATCCAATCCCTATAAGACTACCAAATGCATTTTTCACAGAACTAGAATGAAAAAGTTTATAATTTGTATGGAAACACAAAAGACCCCAAATAGCCAAAGCAATCTTGAGAAAGAAAAACAGAGCTGGAGGAATTGGGCTCCCGGACTTCAGACTATACTACAAATCTACAATAATCAAGACAGTTTGGTACTCGTACAAAAACAGAAATATAGATCAGTGGAGCAGGATAGAAAGCCCAGAGATAAACCCACACACATATGGTCACTTTATCTTTGATAAGGCAGACAAGAATGTACAATGGAGAAAAGACAGCCTCTTCAATAAGTGGTGCTGGGAAAACTGGACAGCTACCTGTAAAAGAATGAAATTAGAACCCTCCCTAACATCATACACAAAAGTAAACTCAGAATGGATTAAAGACCTAAATGTAAGGCCAGACACTCTTAACACTCTTAGAAGAAAACATAGGCAGAACACTACATGACATAAATCACAGCAAGATCGTTTTTTGACCCACCTCCTAGAGAAATAGAAATAAAAACAAAAATTAACAAATGGGGCCTAATGAAACTTGAAATGTTTTGCACAGCAAAGGAAACCATAAACAAGACCAAAAGACAACCCTCAGAATGGGAGAAAATATTTGCAAATGAAGCAACTGACAAATGATTAGTCTCCAAAATATACAAGCAGCTTATGCAGCTCAATATCAAAAATCAAACAACCCAATCCAAAAATGAGTAGAAGACCTAAAAAGACATTTCTCCAGAGAAGATATACAGATTGCCAACAAACAAATGAAAGCATGCTCAATATCACTAATCACTAGAGAAATGCAAATCAAAACTACAATGAGGTATCACCTCATACCAATCAGAATGGCCATCATTAAAAACACTACAAACAGTAAATGCTGGATAGGGTGTGGAGAAAAGGGAAGCCTCCTGCACTGTTTGTGGGAATGTTAATTGATACAGCCACTACAGAGTACATTATGGCAGTTCCTTAAAACACTAAAACTAGAATACCATACGACCCAGCCATCCCACTACTGGGCATATACCCTGAGAATATCATAGTTCAAAAAGTGTCATGTACCACAGTGTTCATTGTGGCACTATTTTCAATAGCCAGGACATGGAAGCAACCTTAGTGCCCATCCACAGATGAATGGATAAAGAAGATGTGGCATATATATACAATGAAATATTACTCAGCCATAAAAGGAAACAAAATTGAGTTATTTGTAGTGAGGTGGTTGGACTTAGAATCTGTCATACAGAGTGAAGGAATTCAGAAAGAGAAAAACAAATACCGTATGCTAACACATATATATGGAATCTAAAAAAAAAAAAGGTTCTGAAGAACTGAGAGGGAGTACAGGAATAAATACACAGATGTGGAGAATGGACTTGAGAATATGGGGAGGAGGAAGGGTAACCTTGGACAAAGTGAGAGAGTGGCATTGATGTATGTGCACTATCAAATGTAAAATAGCTAGTGGGAAGTGGCTGTGTAGCACAAGTGGATCAGCTTGGCTCTTTGTGACCACCTAGAGGGGTGGGATAGGGATGGGGGAGGGATACGCAAGAGGGAGGGGATATATGTGTATTTATAGCTGATTGCTTTTGTTATAAAGAAAAAACTAACAGCATTGTAAAGCAATTATACTCCAATAAAGTTGTTTTTAAAAAAGAAATAATGGAAAAAGATTAAATTGTACTCTTCTCTAAAGTGGAAAATTCAAATGTAAATAAAATTTGGAAAAAAAGTTTAACCTCACTAGGAATCAAATAACTATATTTTATAAGCAATTTCAGTCCATTTAAAAAATATGTCAATTGACAGAGTTTATTAAGTGAGAAAACACAATGACAGGGGTGCTTAGTAAGTAGGGGTGCCCTCACAAATTGCCAAGGTAAGTAAAAATCAGTGGAATCTTACTGGAAATCAGTTTACAAGGAGCTTTTTTTTTTCTTCCCTCTGTGTGTGTTTATGTGTGTGTTTGTGTGTAAAGACTGGCAGTATACTACCCAAATATCAATGGTAGGTGAAGAGGGGTTTAATATAATAAAATAAGTATATATCTGATATTACAAGTAATTATCTTCAAATGTAGAAAGTTATAAATTACAAAAAAACACAGGATTGATTTGATCTAGGTTGATTTTTAATTTTTTTGTGCTTTTCTGTATTTTATTATTCTGTAAATACTCATTTTAAAGCATAAGACTTTTAAAAGAATGTTCATATTCTTTGGTCCTTTAATTTGACTTCTGGAGGCAATATATGTTATGGAAATAATCTTAACTGCAGAAAAAATATTTGAATAAAAAACCAAAATAAATAAACAAGTGAACAAACTCCACTGCAATATTTTTTCTAAGGAAAAGTGAGATTTGAAATTTTAAATAAGTTTAAGTGAATAGGTATACTCAGCTTGAGTTAAATCAACTGATTGAACATTAGTCAGTTGTTAAATGTTAGGGAAGTTTTTAATAATACTGCAAAAATTCTTATGATAACTGACAGAAATAAGTAGTTGATGTAGTTGTTTTTAGAATAATCACATAAAATACTTTTAAAAAATAATTCCCCGATTGTGTTTTATGTCACTGTACAAAATTTGCTATTTTTTTCCAGGGAAAGGAGCAATATAGAAGTTACCTCTCAAAAGAGAAGAAAACGACTGAGGGAATGTCTGCCAAAAGATGAAAAGAAAAGGAACCTCTAGCCCAAGTAACTGTAGAAATGCACATACATTCAGAAGATAATTGGGTATTGACATATGAGATCCATTATTTTCCAGCTTTTAGCAGGGTTTGTGATTCACTGTTTATTTGGAAATCTGAAAAGAGACCACTGATATGGTGGGTGATAATGGTGGTGGTGGTTGTAGCTGTAGTGATAACACAATTTTGACACGGGTAAGTAAATGAACCTGATGCAGTGCTTCTGATGCAACAAGGCCTTCAGATAGCATGCAGAAGTTCCCAATCTCTAGTGAGAAATAGATATGTGTGGAAAGGACAAGTAGAGTAACAATCGAGGCCTGTGTCAGGATGAAGATGCCTTGTACTAGGAATGAGAGTGGCACTGGGAAAAATGATCCAGGGATTATGCTGAATCAGCTGCTCAATAGCTATGGCTTCATCAGGGATGCAGTATCCTCACTCACATACACAACTCCATTGCCATAAAGTAATGTAAGCACCCCCCACCCCATTTTTCCAGGTGCTTTCTTGTAAAGAAAGTCACAGAAGTGGGCCTAATGAAAGTAAGAATTCATAGAAAAAAAGCTATTAGAAAAAAATGCTTCACTGAAGAATACTGAAATATGGTAAACTGACAAGTTAGAACTTTATCTATATGTTTTAAATATTGCCGTCTAACAAGTTGAGGGATTGGGATGGTAGTTTTGCTATTGCATTCATACCTTTCCTGTAAGATAATAGGCCTATATTCTTGTTTCCTCTAACTCCAAGACCCAATAGTATACTACCCAATTAATGCCTATTGGAAGAAGGGATGTGTCTACTACTTCAGAGGCAGTTTAGTACAATTGTTAAACTTACTGGGCTACAGATTTGACTCCATTTATAAATCAGAAAGTTAACATCCTCATTCCTCAATTTCTTCAACTGTAAAACGGAGGTAATCACAGTATACATGACAACATTTAGTACAATTTTTAACATGTGATAAATGCTCAATTAATACTAGTTAGTGTTTTTTATAATTTTTGCTATAAAGTTCCAAGAAGGCACTACAAAGAATTTCAGTGGGGTGTAAATACAAACCCTGGATTGATAGATATAAGTGAATAAATGACGATGGAGATTGGAGGGAAAGGGAAGTGGTAATAGTAGTAGCAGTAGTAGTAGTAGGTTCTGAGTGAAGGGAAAGTATCAGAGTTTGTTGTTGATAATAAATAGAAGCAGTTTGAGGGAAAATTACTTTGTGGAATTTTAAATTTCAAGGATTAAAAACAAATGTACAAGACAACCCTCAGAATGGGAGAAAATATTTGCAAATGAAGTAACTGACAAAGGATTAATTTCCAAAATTTACAAGCAGCTCATGCAGCTCAATAACAAAAAAAAAAAACAACCCAATCCAAAAATGGGCAGAAGACCTAAATAGACATTTCCCCAAAGGAGATATGTAGACTGCCAACAAACACATGAAAGAATGCTCAACATCGTTAGTCATTAGAGAAATGCAAATCAAAACTACAATGAGATATCATCTCACACCAGTCAGAATGGGCATATACCCTGAGAAAACCATAATTCAAAAAGAGTCATGTACCAAAATATTCATTGCAGCTCTATTTACAATAGCCAGGAGATGGAAACAACCTAAGTGTCCTTCATCAGTTGAATGGATAAAGAAGTTGTGGCAATATATACAACGGAGCGTTACTCAGCCATAAAAAGAAACGAAATTGAGCTATTTGTAATGAGGTGGATGGACCTAGAGTCTCTCATACAGAGTGAAGTAAGTCAGAAAGAGAAAGAAAAATACCGTATGCTAACACATATATATGGAATTTAAGAAAAAAAAATGTCATGAAGTACCTAGGGGTAAGACAGGAATAAAAACACAGAGCTACTGGAGAACGGACTTGAGGATATGGGGAGGGGGAAGGGTGAGCTGTGACAAAGTGAGAGAGAGGCATGGACATATATACACTACCAAACGTAAGGTAGATAGCTAGTGGGAAGCAGCCGCATAGCACAGGGAGATCAGCTCCGTGCTTTGTGACCGCCTGGAGGTGTGGGATAGGGAGGGAGGGAGGGAGGGAGACGCAAGAGGGAAGAGATATGGGAACATATGTATATGTACAACTGATTCACTTTGTTATAAAGCAGAAACTAACACACCATTGTAAAGCAATTATACACCAATAAAGATGTTTAAAAAATACTTCTAAAGAATTAAAAAAAAATGTACAACTGAAAAGAGGGAACTAGCAACATGTTGCAAGTTATAAAAGATAAACCTGCTTTAGGAGGGCATATACATATATATAATAAATTATTACTGACTTTTTTGATATTAACACAATTATGTTTGCTACTAGCTCTACCCAAGAAATCTTTTTAAATGAGACTGTTAAGAAAATATCATGTTCTTGATTCTCTGCCTTTCCCCTAGCCCTTGTATCTTAGCACTAATTTGCCTCACTCTTTCGTTTCCTAGAAAACTTTCACCTTGGGCTGCAGAGTGGGAAATATTTGATAAGTGGTGCCGCAAACATGATTGCCCTCCTCAAAAGAGAATCAGGCTAAGGGAAATTTTATTATCCTTATTGATTACAGGACGATACAGTGTAAGTTACTAAGGAAACATAAACACAAGTGTGGTAAATGACTAAGAATCTGTATATTCATGGTGCCAAAACATCCTATTGAAGCAAAATCCATTGTTTTACTTAGAAAAACCTAAATTACTTGACTTTAAAAATAAGGAAATCATTCCTTAAGAAACTACATTATATACTTTGTTTTTAATTTACTGTATTCTAGTAATTTTAGAATTTCAGGGAAGCAAAAGAGCTATATTTTAATTATTTTTTTAGTTTGTAAGTAGGTGGACGTTGTTCAAATTATTAGCATTTCTAAGTCAGTAATATCCTGGGAGCTATTTGAAGGTAATGTCGTTTATTAATTACATTTATAATCCCTTTATTGTTTATGGCAGCTACTTATTAAATTCTAGTATGAGATCATAATTACATTTTCAACTATTAGAAACAGAAAATCATACCGTCTGATCACAGGTCCATGTTGTTACAATTAGAAAAAAAAAATGTGACTACGAGGCAGCAACTGATAAAAATTCAAAGATAACTTGGAATATTTGGATCCCCACAAAATAATATATCTTGATATTTTAAGAAATAAAGTTGGCAATTATAATAAATTTGTAAAATTTTGTATGTATGTGAGCTTATTTAACCCTCATTATTTAGTTTTCATCATTTGGCATCTGTTCTTTGTTTTGTTATAAATTATATTCCCTTTAAAATCATTAAATATTTGATACACCTGAATGATTTTACAAAGCCTTTTTGACTGCTTTATCTCCCATTTCATTTCCTTTAATACCTACACAAAGTAAGAGCTACACAAAAATGACATTTTTGCCTTGACATATTACCATATTATAGACATCAATAATTCCGCAAGCTAATCCTCACTGTGGTGATTGAAATTTCCAGGATGATATCAATGGCACTTAAAACATCTGAAATGTGATAGATTGTAAAGGTTGTACTTTAGCAATCTAATTCAGTGAAATAAGGACATGAAATAATTCACCAGTATATCCTGATAAGTAATCTAACAACCTAACTGACTTTTTAAAAACCCAAACTCATGTTGGATGACTCTCTGAGGACAAGAATGCTATTTGTGGTATTCAAAGGGAAGAAGAAGTTAAATGAAAAATAACTTGATGAACCGTATATAAATAAACCACACACTATAGAAATATCTATAAATAGTATTAAGCACAACATCAAATTATCCATATGCACTGAAGCTTATAAAGTAAATGAGGTTTAAAAATATTTGGGTCAGTATTAGGTACATTTCTCTTATTGGTAATTTAAATTCTTATTTATTAAATGATGTGGTCAGATAATTTTCAGAATTTTTCCATCTTACCTTAGTAATGAAACCATATATATCAACAAAAACAGAGAAACTATAAATCTCATATTTTATGCCATTTATGGATATGACTGTGTTAAAAATAATGTGCCTGTAAATTATTAAAAAAAGATTTTGCTAATGTCTTCTACTTTCATAAAATTATATTTTTCATATTAGCTCTTTTCATTATTTTTTGAAGCAGGGATCCCAATGGCTCATCTTCCACTTTTGAACTATCAAAATAACCTAATATTGAATAGCATTAAATAAATCTATCAAATTCCAGCACAGAATTAAGTGTTTGACACATATAATCAAGTAACTATTACCAGAGTTCTAGATAATAGAAAAGTGAATATATTATATATTTTCTAAAATATTCTTGATGCTTCTATTTCTATTCACTTAAGACATGCATTGTTCAATTACCAAACTGAATATGATGACCCTAGGATAAGTAATTATTCGGTCATACTTCTAAATATTTCAATTTTGTAGTAAATGTCATTCTTTCCTTGTAATTGGTAATGTGGAGGCAATGAATTATAGTTGGCCTGAGAGTATTCATAGATAATTTAAATTGCTCACTTTATTGAATATCTAACCAGAAAAGGTGTCTCCATTTGAAACAAAGTTTGGTATTATTCTAGATATTGATATGTTGTGATCTTTTTTCACCTCAAAATTTTTACATAGTTCTATCATCACATGTTCTGTAAAATTACAAGAGAAAATGTTTTTATGTGTTAAACAGTAAGAGGGGTTAATTTGTTATTGTAAAATTTCCATTTTTCTTCTTAAAAGTAATATGCCTTGTATAATCTATTCAAGAAAGAAGCATGTAAATAAAGATATTGTGTTATCATCAGAAAATGCCTAAATACAGCATAGCCATTTTTTCTCCACATTTTCCAAAATAAGGGTTTTCTTTTAATGAAACATGTTTCTAAAACTTCTTTACTCATTTTCTAAAATTTATGAGAAAGACATACATTGGTATATTCAAATATTTATGATTTACAAAGAAAATCCCACAACTAAGAATTTTAAACTATATTATCACAAATTACAAGTACTGCAGTTCTTTTTTAGCAGCCTGTTATATTTTTTTCACTGTCTATAAATACAACACATAAAAACTCCTTATTACAGAATGCTTTATTAACATCGGAAGACAGTCTTATGACATGATCTATGGTTGATTGATTTGCCTGAAAGCCACTTTAACACTGAGGAAGAAGATTATTTTTCTCTAGAAAGAATGACAGAATGTAATAAATCATTTCTTCCATCACCTTACATAACAATGAAGTTAAGGCTATGAGTTGATAAGAATCAAAATCAGGAGATGATCCTTTGTATAAAAAAATAGAAAATGCATAGACAGCTTTCTCATTTTGTGAACCTTCCAGTACTATAAATATATAATCACTAAAAATATGATGAAGTATTTAAAAATAATTTGAACTTGACTGAAACTGTGCTGAGCTCTTTGCCTTTCCATTGGAGCCTGCTTCAGATCCATATTAAATATTGTTTTACAAAGTTTTCTATCTAAAAGTTATGCTTACATGAATATAATGATTTATTAATGTGCATTCAGCATCAATTCGTATTTTAAATAATTTGATAAGATAATGACAGTATAATGAACTATTCATCTGATATTATCAACTTATTATAACCATTGAATATATTGTGTATTTTCAAGTTTGACAGACCATAAAAATTTCCTCTTAAAATTCCAGTCATGCTTTCTGTATCTAGTTAATATGTCAAATTATCCCCTTATGTTCTGAAAAGAAGTAGTTCAGTCCTTTACAATACTTTGCTTTCTCCATAGTATTTGAGAGATTCGGGTGTAAAAAATCATTTGGTTTAAAATATATAAGTAAACAAACAAAACTGCAGAGAAAACTCATTCTGTTTACAGAAAGTCTTTTTTCCATCAATAACATATCATTTTTAAATGAAGCAACAACCTTTATCTTATAAAATCCTCTGTCAAATACCTAAATTTATCCCCTCAAAACAAAAACAAATAAAACACACAACAAATTGTACCTTGACAGGTATATTCCACTGGTGGATAAACTAGCTAAATCAGATGATACACTAAAGTAAGTATGCTGTACATTCTATTCTTGTATCTTATTTATTTTATACCTAGTAGCTTGTACCTCTTAATCCCCTTCCCCTATTTTGCCCCTCCCTCCACTTGTCTCCCACCTGGTAACCACTAGTTTGTTTTCTGTATCTTTGAGTCTGTTTTGTTATATTCATTCATTTGTTTTATTTTCAGAGTCCACATATAAGTGAAAACATACAGTATTTGTATTTCTCTATCTTATTTCACTAAGCACAGTACCCTCCAAGGTCCATCTATGCTGTTGCAAATGGCAAAATTTCATTCATTTCATAGCTGAGTAATAATCTATTGAATATATATATATTCAATGGAATATATATATATATATATATATATATATATATATATATAGCAGCATTGTAAATAATACTGCTATGAACATTGGGATGCATATATCTTTTCAAATTAGTTGTTTTCACTTTCTGCAGATATATATCCAGTAGTGGAATTGCTGGATCATTTGGTAGTTATATTTTTAATTTTTTGAGAAGCTTACATATTATTATCCATAGTGGCTGTACCAGTTTACATTTCCATCAATAGTGTACTAGTGTTCCCTTTTTTCAACATCTTCACCAACACTTGTTATTTGTTGTCTTTTTGATGACTGCATGCTGACAGGTGTGAGGTAATAGCTCATTGCAGATTTGATTTGCACTTCTCTAATGATTTAATGATGTTGCATCTTTTCATAAGCCTGTTGGTCATCTGTATGTCTTCTTTGGAAAAGTACCTGTACAGGACTTCTCCCAAACTTACAGTTTTAAATCATATAAATCTTTGTTGTAAAGAACTGTCCTGTACCTTGTAGAATGTTTAGCAGCAAATTTGGTCTCTATCCATTATATGTTAGTAGCACACCCCAACCCAGTTGTGACAATTAAAAATATCTTTAGATATTTCCCCATGTCCCCTGGATCAGGAGAGAGGGAAAAATCATATCTGATTGTAAAATCCCTGGGTTAGACAGCTATGCCCAAAGAAAATATGTTTTAATCAAATATACCATATGTTTTTATTGAATAAGCAACAGGCATATATGCCTAGGACACTGTCCCATTGAGAGCTTGATGAGGCTTTGGAAGAGATCAAGATTCCAGAAATAATGATAATAGTTTCCTGATTTTATAATATGACATATCTGACTTCTGAAGAGGCATACCATCTGTTAAAACACTTTCCTCTCTCAACAGTCCCACAAGATCGGTAAGGCCAGGGTTGTTTCTAGCTCCCCAACCCACAGCTTTGGTATGTGAGGAAACTGAAAGTCAAGTAAAAGTCAAGTTATTTGTTTAAGGGCCCACCATTTAACTAGAACTTGGATCCCCTAACTCTTAGGCCTTTTTTTTTTCTTTTTCATTAGATAATGGTACCAAAGCCTTTCTACTCTTAACTCTTCCACTTTCTGTGGCATGGAAGATCAGAGGGCAATACTAGAGAACAATGACCCTTCATCCTTCTACTTTGTCCTTTTTTTCTCTGCTCCTGTAGATATGTAGGATATAAATAGTAAAAGAGCTAGAATGCGATAAAGTGCTCAGCAAATGTATAGCCCATTTCCCAAAGTCGAATGACTGTACACACACTCCAAATCTAGGAGCCTGATGGTGTGCATTTTGATCATTGATTATGTCACTGTCTTTATGAAAGAGTGTTAATTATCCAACTGAAGAAATAAATTAACATGGGTTTCATTGTGTAATAAACAGTCTTATAGAGTGTGGTAGTTAACACTTCATCACAACCTAGAATGGAAATCAAACTAACATTTAGAGAAAAACTACAATGAGACAAACACTGGGCTAAAGACTCTGCATATATTGCCAAATTGCCAGTTTTGTTTCCCAAATGCAAGGGTGATCAGACTGCAGAGTTTGACAGCAGAGTTAATGAGGCTACCTATCCTCATTGTCTCCTAGAGGATAGGAAAAGGGCGGCATATGAATTCTGGGGAGGTGTTCCTTAATATCTGTGTGAGGGGCAGTTGTTAAGCGCACTCTAAGAGGCAAGCAGAAGGTTACATTGCTTGATTTCATTGAAGAATCATGGAATTTCATGTTTCTACTCTAGAGGTCAGAAATTTAAGACTAATGGTACAAATTGATCCTATGATTGTGTTTATTTCTAGCCCACCCTGTTTTATTCCTTAATTTTACTGGTAACCAATATATAAATATCAGGAAATTTCCCATAAAAATCTAGATTTTTGGCTTCTCATGAAAAAATTTCAGGTTAGGCAACTCTTGCAACATTCCCTCATGGCAAAGCTCAGGTCGAGGTGAGAAGCCTATGTCCCCATTAAAAAGACATGAATTCTCCACTTCCCCTCAGAGCACACAGCTCCCTATTGCATTTCAACTCTTACAGACTCTTTGACTTTTCCTCCCTGGCCTATAGACTTTTTCATTTGCAACCTGTGAGTTCTGGAGTAATCCAAGCTGTTGATTTTAGCTAGAGGTATGATTTTCCTCTCTTTGACTCACCTCTCTTTTTATACTTGTCTCTTAGATATCCATTAAAATATTTTCCTCCTCAAAATTCAAACTGGCAGCTATTCAGGCACATTTAACACTCATAAATTTAGAAAAATATGAGGGAAATTACTTAATGTAATAATATGCATGATAATTTGTACAGCTTTTCTGATTGAAATATATGATAACTACTTTTGAACTAAAGCACTGGCAAATTACTGAGGTACAAGACACAGCATTATAAAAAGATCTGATAGTGTCACCTTTTCTTATTTAATGAGATGTATACTTGCCAAAATTTTTTTAAAAGACCCAGATTTTTTTAAAATTAACTTTTAAGGGGCCTTCTGAAAGAATAACATCAATCTCAGTTTTTCCATTAGGATTTGAGAGGAGGAAGATAGGTAGTATGTTACCAAATTTCAAAATAAACAAGGAAAATGTTTCTGCTCATACTCTGTAAGGGCCATGTATTTGATCTGGGACAAATTAAACATTATTAAAAGATTTAGCAAAATGATTTTATATGACTTGGCCCAGTAAAGCCAGACCCCTAGATAGAGATGGTTTAATAATCCAGTATAGATTGTACCAACAGATTGACCTTCTCCTTCTCTTAAAATATCGACCAAACAACTGACATAATGAAACTCTTTTGGATGACACATTTAGGGATGAATCACTTCTCACAGTTTTAATAGTTATAATTACAACTTCAAATGGTTCCATGGTATATGTCATTTAATAATAAGCAAATATGATTTACAGTAACTACATTTACATAATAGTTCTAATTCCTACTAACTTCCCTCATGGAAGAAAGCCCAATTTTAGTTGCATATTACCTTTTTATGATAGAAACTGTTGTTGATTTCTATCACAAACTTTCATTAAACCAAAATCAAACTTGGCTTTTTTTCCCTTTTATTCATTAAAACAAATTTTTGTTTAGGGTTTACATCTTCAAGATTATTTTCTAAAGAGTTCTGTCAAATTAAGAAACACATGCAATAAATAAAAATTGTATTATTGATGCCATTAGACATGAAGTTACTGAGGTATAGTGTTTAATCACTTGGACACTGTAGTCAGACATTTCTCTATGGATTATAGTCATGACTCTGATATTTAGTAGGTGTGTAACCCTGGTTAAATTATTTAACCACTTCTGGCCTAAATGTTCTCATTTATAAAGGGCCTAATAACACCTTCCTCACAAAATTGTTTTGAGTAATAAAGTAGTAATATATGTAAAGTTTTTACACAGATTATGCCACATAATTAGAGCTCCATAAATTCTCCTATTACATGATCTAAGTTCAGCATTGCTAGTCCTCTTGATTTTAATAGTGGACTCATTCTTTAAAAGAAATTATGTAAGTGAATTAGTAAAAAAATGTTCCCTGTTCCTAGTTTTTCTACTGTCCTGACGACTTAAAAATGATAAAGTTTAAAACATCCCAGAGTACTGTTCATGATACAGTTTCTATTTCAGTACAAATAAAATAATATATGTGTATATATGCTTATGTATGCTTGTATGAACAAGGATATATATAGAATGAGATATATTAAGCTGTTAAACTCAAATGAACACAATTGGGGAGTGGGTGGACTTTTGTCTTTAGTTTTATGCATATTTGTATTGTTTTGTTTATCTGCTAATTTAAAAATTGCCAAATAAATAAAAAAAATAAGGTACAGAGTAATAACCACCTCTCTTGTCCCAATTGGGAACATACAGGTATATAATAAAAGTCACTTAACCTGTATCTACTTAACTAGCTTACTGTATTTACCAATATTTTTCTTTCCTTCTTTAAAATCTAACAATAATTACTGTACATTGACGTGAGCAGCAGACTACTCTGTATAATATGCTTATTCATTTCTTTTCCCAGCAGATGAGTTATATGCTTACCTAGAATTTATTCTATCTTTCCTCAAATCCTGTTATAGCATTTGTATGTATTAATGTAAGTACATATTTGACTTTTATGTAAAATAATAAACATATGAATGTGAAAAGGAATATATTATTTTTCTTTTATCTAGCACTGCCAAATTTTATAATCATAGTATATAAAATATTTTGATATCAACTTGCTACAAATATAACTACATAATAGATGACAATATGTCTCAAACTTCCATTTTGTTTAATTTGAGCATTTATGACATTACTTTTTTTTTTCTTTTAAGATCTTAAGTTCTTTTTTTTTTAACATCTTTACTGGAGTATAATTGCTTTACAATGGTGTGTTAGTTTCTGTTTTATAACAAAGTGAATCAGTTATACATATACTTATGTCCCCATATCTCTTCACTCTTGCATCTCCCTCCCTCCCACACTCCCTATCCCACTGCTCTAGGTGGGCACAAAGCATTTTTATAAAAAATGATGCTTTGGAAAGATTCAGTAAAAGTATGTCATTTAAAACTTTGCCTCAAAATCAGTTGTAATGCAATAAAGAGAAAAATTGTAAATCTATAAAATTCTAGAAGCATTTTGTGTTCAGATAGATATGAAAGTGTCCTTTAACTTCCTGTTCCTCTTTAAAGAAATTTAAATTTGTAGTATAATGGGTAATGGATATGATATGTGAAAAAAATTCTGTCAGCAGACTCACATTCAAAAATATCTTCTGGGGCTTCCCTGGTGGCGCAGTGGTTAGGAGTCCGTCTGCTGATGCAGGGGACACAGATTCATGACCTGGTCCGGGAAGATCCCACATGCCGTGGAGCGGCTGGGCCCGTGAGCCATGGCCACTGAGCCTGAGCATCCAGAGCCTGTGCTCCGCAATGGGAGAGGCCACAACAGTGAGAGGCCCCTGTACCGAAAAAAAAAAAAAAAAAAAATATATATATATATATATATATATATATATATATCTTCTGTATATCAAAAACTAGTGAGTGAATGGATATTTAGGCATTTTACTAAGTAAAACACCAAAGTATAACGAGTATACTATATACTTTTCATTTGCTTTTAGTAACTTTTTGGGTTACTAGACCAAATGTATCATAATGTATCTTAATGTATCATAAAGTAAGGCTTCTACCACATGGATTTTGAGCTTACCATCATAACACTGTACCAGGGATGATGGTTTAGGAAAGGTTACTCTGATACACCTATAAATAACAGCCACCTGGATGACCCTGTTTGAGGCAGAAATTTATAGACTCATTATAAAATTCTTAATTCAAACTATTTACCTAAGGGAGATTGAAAGACAAAGATATCTCACAAGGTCTTCCTACAGTTAAGCCAAGCATGCAAAAGTGTGCATTTGGAGCCCCGCTATTCCCCATGATTTGCCCCTCTCTCTCTGGAATTCTGTGTTCTAACATGCACACATTTGCCTATGCCTTCCACAATAAGAACTGCTCTATTTCTCTACTTTCTGTCAGCTTTTTACTTGCCCATGTGACAAAGTTAAGTAAAATTTTAAAATTATTGGGATTAATTGCAAGTAGATTCTATGGATTTCATTGTTGAAAATTAAAACAGGGTAATGCATATGTAGCATATTAACCAGAAAGAGATCATCATTTACATTTCAAAACTAATATTTTATTTTGGAAACTGGAAGATAATAAGTATGCACATAAATAGGCAAAGTTGGAAAATGGTGCAAAAGGTCACTTTCATCTGAATAATATGTTTTATAGCATTATTGGAGTTCCAAAAGAGAAGTCCAAATATCAAAGTGGAGAATCTGACAAGTTTTAATATTTTGTATCATTTGTAAATTATTATAACATGAAATGTCCTTCCCTTGTAGGAGCTTTGAAAGGTCAGTGTGTAAAATAGGCACTTTTCCCTCAAGAGGAATAAAGGCAAATAAGATTTTAAAAGTGCTTGTAGGTAGCAAATGAACTTGACATTTTTTCTATTGCACATGTAGGTATAGTGTCAAGTTATGATACAAATGTGTACCAATTAGAAAGAAAAACTACTGTGTTAATGCATTTGACTCTTGGCTTTCTGTGAGTGTAAGAAAAGAATATGGCTTAATTTTAAATTTCAAATCATAGCTCTGGAATATTGCCTCCAATTGCATTATACATTTCACCAAAAAATAAATACATAAATTAAATAAATAAATAAAAAGCTTCACGTAATTGTGGTTTTCTTCAGGGATAAAGGGACTGAAATAGTCATAATCTCTCCTTTCAGGACAAATAAATTTATAAAAATATATACCACTATATGAATATAAATATATATTTTACATATTTTACATATACTAGTATGTATATAAATATATAAATATATATATACACACACACACACATATATATATCAGTATCCATATCATATATGTTTCCTGATGTGAGTCACTGTATGAATATGGATATTATTAGGCAATTCATTGGGGATGACCTGTTAGTTAGGAAGGCTTAGAATATGAATCAGAGTATCTGAGTAACTATTTTCCTGGTTTACAGTTCTGGACCTTGGGTGTTTGAACTAATAGACTGCCTAAAATTCTTTGGAAAATCCACTGGGAGCAGATAGGTCACTGGGAAATAATAAAGAAGATATTGTTCCCTCAAAATGAGATTTGAAGGTCTCAATTACAGTCACAACAGTGCCAACATCTTTCATTTCTAGGACATTCAAGAGACAAAAGTGTTTAAAACTAGACTGCTCAGATCCTAGTAGGTTTAATTTGTTACAAGTTCCTGTCCTACGCAATAACTCTATTTGAGCTTACTAACTTGTTTTACACCCACATACTTTCAATTCAGTAAATTTTTATAGGGTGTGGTTACTATTCTTGGTGGTTGAGCTATATCGGTGAATGACATAGTCAATGAGGCTACCCTGCATGGAACTTATATTTTAGCAAGGGGAAAAAATATGAAACAATAAAAATAAATAATATAGGGTGTTATCAAGCAAATGCCCAGAGGAAGAGCATTTCAGGCAGAACAAAAAGCTAGTATAAATGTCTTAATGTGAGGGCATTATTGGCCTATTAGAGTAGTGTGACTGGAACAGAGTGAATGTGGGGAAAAGTAGTAACAGATGAAATCAAAAAGAGATGGGATAAGTAGAGATGAGCAGATCATGAGGGATATTGTAGGCCATTGCACGGACTTAGAATTTTCCTCTGAGTAAAATGGATTTTGAGGAAAGAAATGACACAATCTGACTTACTAAAAGGATTACTCTAACTACTGTGTGGAGCACACTATAGGGGAATAAAGAAAGAAGCAGGAAGGCTATCACAGGTTTCAGGAGAAGGATGATGGTGATTTAGACCAAAGTAAAAAAAAAGAAAAATGGAGGTAGTGGGAAATATTTTAATTCAAGATATATTTTGAATGTATAACTAAAAATATTTCTGTTGCAATGTGTGAATGTGAAAGAAAACAAAAGAGTCAAAGACAACTCAAAGGTGCTTAGCCTGAGCAATGGGAAGGATAGAGTCATCATAAAATGAGATGTGGAAGGTTGTGGGAGAAGTAAGTTATGAGGTAAAAAAGATCAAGGATTCAGTTTTAAACATGTTTAATTTGAGATGCCTATTAAACATAAAATCTATTGATTTTATTACTCTTATATAAAGAATCACTTCATTAGCATATGTTTAATCCAACTTATTTTCCTATAGGAATTCCTAACTGAAATTAACTCAGATGTTATTATGAATATAATATAATATATATTACTTTAGGCTTCAGGCCACATCTAGTACAATAAGCAAGGTCAGACATAAGTAGTTTGAAATATTGGCTCATTATATTACTTTTTTTCCAATTTGGTGGAGATAAATATATTGAATAGATAATTTTGTTGTATTATCATAGAGTACTCAGAAACATTTTATATTTAAAATGCAAATTTATACATCACTAGCCACTGAATAAATTTTCTGGAAATATTCTTATTGCTGTGAAAGTTTTGTATTAAATAAGGTGTCCTGTTGAGCTTTTCATTGTCATTGATGTAAGTTTGTAATAAGTCATCTTGGATTTTGTAACAATGGGAAAATATAATTTGACATTTTTAATATGAAGACCATAATGGTATTTAAAGATGAACTTGAGCTCTGTTAATTCTATTAAACTACAACCTGCCAATGAGCTATAAAGTCTAATTAATCATTTTGTCAGATTTGCTTTCTGAAGCTAGTCAATATAAATTTGAGTAAATAGGAAGTGGTTGACCCAGGAACCTTTGAATATTCTGAATAGAGATGAAGCAGCTGTAAAATATTGTAACTATAATCTATTGATATAGCCACACATCCATGTCCTTGTCAACCACCCATCCTGTTTCATGGAACATATGCTCTGCCATTTTAAGTATTCCAGTAAGTGAGGAATACATAATTTTATTTTTAAATAATATTGTTAAAGTTTTGATGTTATATTATGCAAAAGTAGGTTTAAGATGAACAGCTTTAACTCAGAATTTTTGTAGATGACATTTTTCAGTGGCTGTCATAACAAACTGCATCAAAATCCTGTGTTACATCAAAGTAATGCAAAGTGACAGATGATATTCAAGCAATAGTAATGCCCCATAATGAGATGTGTCAGCATTTTTATTGGTCACTTTCAAGGAGTGTTTATTAAGTAAGGATGTTTAGAGGGGAAAAAAAATAAGATTTGTACAACTCAAAGTTAATTTGCATAAGAAAATCTAATACCTGCTATATTTAAAAATTACCACTCTTTGAATTAGCAATCTCATTCCACTTGCATGAATTATTAAGCAATACTCTACAGGCCTGGAGTTCTCTTTCTGCTGTCCTTGCCCATACTTCATAGTATTCATTCAGAGCCCGGAATGAAAAATGACTATGCTGTGTGTCAGCCAATGTTTAAAGAAAACAATAGACTTAAGTATCAGTCACTTGAAAAGTGCAAAAATTTGGTCTTAGAATACAACAGTTATTCTAACAAGTCCCCTGAGACCAACATCTGGACCTACTTTAGAAATCAGTTATTGAACTGAATACTGCTGAGAATCAAAAACTGAGGATTTTTTCTGTAGGGCCAAAACCAAATTAAATAACCTAGAATCAACTTAACCTTCATGCTATGGCTCAACCATCAAGACTGGTTACATGGAAGAACCTAAAAATACAGGGCTTTCTGATCAGGTAGCATAGAGTTCATCCTGAGTATTGGTCTAAGCAAATTTTAAGATACTGTGAAAAGACTTCAGCATAAAGCTTAAACAAAATTTAACTGGGATTTAATGAATCTTACTGAAATTATGAGGTGAAAGAAATTCATTATGGTTTTAGTGTGTTTTTCTGTGCCTTGATGATGCTAGTGATTTGTTTTCAGTGTAATCATTTATCGTTTAAGTCTTTTACGATGAAGAGGAGTGAAAGAATAGAAATGGTTCTTTTACATAAAAGCAATGAACTTTAAAATATGTATAAATTGTTAAGGAAATTAAGATTGGGCCTAAACATACTGATGAAAAATGGAAAAAAAAATCAATCATCTGGATGTTTCCAAAATCCCAGCTATTTGACAACATATCCAGTTAATTGAATTTTTTCAGTGGGCTCCTGAATGCCTGCTATTATACAGCCTCAGGGTTTCAGGCTCTTATGGCAACTGAACATCTTGCCAGAAGCCTTGCATCTGTGTAGTATTAAATGCACCCTTGGTTTACAGAGACAAACCCATAATCTATGTTTCTTATTAAACTTTCTCAAGAATACTGTGTAACTTTGTTGCTACCATTGTTTTGTGACCTATTATAGTATCTGCTAAAAAGAATTTAGGAAAAACAACTAAGCATATATGTAAAAACTTTATGAATTTTAAAAGTCATATTCTATGTGCATATTTCATATAACCTAGGTTAAATTTCTGATGCTATTTGTTGACTCTCTTTGTTTGATAATAAAGATAAAATGATCATAAAATATATCAGCTGGGCAACAAGCTTCTGTATAAGAATCAATAGATCTGGAAAACATTATATGACTATAATAAGTTCTGGAGGTACTTTATTTCACAGTATCTCTCCTAACATGTATCCCCAAGCCCTAGGACAAGGTTTGCATCCCATGGGCCATATAAAAATGAGCAGGCATTTGTTCAAGGTATGGAGTAAAGAAATATTTCAATTTCTGATGTAAACCAACACTTGGACCAGAGACTTCCTAATTAGCTTGGGTTACTTCTTGGATCTTTCTTTCTCAAATGACACATATTTTGAGTCCATCTTGTGATCTACCTCCAGAGTCTTACAGAGCAACTGAAGTCCATTGGCATCAGTAAGTATTTACACTTAATGATAGGAAGGAATATACTGGTTTTAATTCAATATTTCCACTGCATAAAAATCAGCCTTTATGTGGAGCATAGTTGATTAACAATGCTGTGTTAGTTTCAGGTGTACAGAAAAATGATTCAGTAATGCATATACATGTATATATTCTTTACCAAATTATGTATCCATTTAGGTTATTACAGAATACTGAGCAGCATTCCCTATGCTATACAGTAGTTCCTTGTTGGTTATCTATTTTAAATATACCACTGTGTACATGTCAATCCCAAACTCCCAATCTATCCCTCCCCCAAAACTCTTCCCCCTGGTAACCATAAGTTCATTTTCTAAGTCTGTGAGTCTGCTTCTAATTCATAAATAAGTTCATTTGTATCATTCTTTTTAGATTCTGAATATAAGCAATTATCATATGATGTTTGTCTTTCTCTGTCTTACTTCACTTAGTATGATAATCTCCAGGTCCATTCATGCTACTGTAAATGGCATTAATTCATTCATTTTCTTTTATTGGAGTGTAGTTGCTTTTCAATGTTGTGTTAGTTTCTGCTGCACAGCAAAGTGAATCAGCTATATGTACACATATATCCCTTCCATTTTGGATTTCCTTCCCCTTTAGGTCACCACAGAGCATTTAGTAGAGTTCCTTGTGTTATACAGTAGGTTCCCATCAGTTAACTCTTTTATACATAGTAGTGTATATATTTTGATCCTGTCTCCAAATTCATCCTACCCCTCCTTTCCCCGTTGGTGCCCGTACGTTTGTTCTCTATGTCTGTGTCTCTATTTATGCTTTGTAAATAGGTTAATCTGTACCAATTTTCTAGATTCCACATATAAATGATATTATACCATATTTGTTTTTCTTTTTTGGACTTACTTCACTCTGTATGACAATCTCAAGGTTCATCCACATCTCTTCAAAAGACAGCATTTTGTTCCTTTTTATGGCTGAGTAATATTCCATTGTATGTATGTACCAACGTTTTATCAATTCATCTGTCAATGGACACTTAGGTTGCTTCTATGTCCTGGATATTGTAAATAGTGCTGCAATGAACATTGGGGTACATGAATCTTTTTGAATTATGGTTTTCTCAGGGTATATGCTCAGTAGTGGGATTGCTGGGTCATATGGTAATTATATTTTTAGTTTTTTAAGGAAACTCCATACTGTTCTCCATAGTAGCTGTATCAATTTACATTCCCACCAACAGTGCAAGAGGGTTCCCTTTTCTCCACACCCTCTCCAGCATTTTTTGTTTGTAGGTTTTCTGACTATGCCCATTATAAACGGTGAGAGGTGATACCTCATTGTAGTTTTCATTTGCATTTCTATAATAATTAGTGATGCTGAACAGCTTTTCATGTGCCTCTTGGCCATCTGTATGTCTTCTTTGGAGAAATGTCTATTTAGGTCTTAAACCCATTTATTGATTGGGTTGCTTGTTTTTTGATAGTAAGCTGCATGAGCTGTTTGTATATTTTGGAGATTAATTCCTTGTCAGTTGCTTCATTTGCAAATATTTTATCCCATTCTTAGGGTTGTCTTTTTGTCTTATGTATTGTTTCCTTGGCTGTGCAAACGAATTTTACGTTTGATTAGGTCCCATTTGTTTATTTTTTGTTTTTTTCCATTATTCTAAGAGATGGGTCAAAAAGATCTTGCTGCAATTTAAGTCAAAGAGTATTCTGCATATGTTTTCCTCTAAGAGTTTTATAGTGTCTGGCCTTACATTTAGGTCTTTAATCCATTTTGAGTTTATTTTGTGTATGATGTTAGGGAGTGTTCTAATCTCAATATGACTGGTGTCCAAAGAACTAGAGGAAATTTGGACAGAGACATATACAGAGGGAAGACCATATGAAGACACAGGGACAAGATGGTAATTTACAAACCAAGAAGAGAGTCCTCAGAAGACACCAACCCTGACAACATGTAGTGCTGAACATCTAGTCTTCAGAAATATGAGAAAATATATTTCTGTCATTTAAGCCACCCAGTCTGTAATAACTTCTTTTTTTTTTTTTTTTAACATCTTTATTGGGGTATAATTGCTTTACAATGGTGTGTTAGTTTCTGCTTTATAACAAAGTGAATCAGTCATACATAAACATATGTTCCCATATGTCTTCCCTGTTGCGTCTCCCTCCCTCCCACGCTCCCCATCCCACCCCTCCAGGCTGTCACAAAGCACCGAGCCAATATCCCTGTGCCATGCGGCTGCTTCCCACTAGCTATCTACCTTACTGCCTTTGTTACTGTGTATATGCCCATGACTCTCTCTCGCCCTGTCACAGCTCACCCTTCCCCCTCCCCATAACCTCAAGTCCGTTCTCTAAGAGGTCTGCGTCTTTATTCCTGCTTTACCCCTAGGTTCTTCATGACATTTTTTTCTTAAATTCCATATATATGTGTTAGCATACAGTATTTGTCTTTTTCTTTCTGACTTACTTCACTCTGTATGACAGACTCTAGGTCTATCCACCTCATTACAAATAGCTCAATTTCGTTTCTTTTTATGGCTGAGTAATATTCCATTGTATATATGTGCCACATCTTCTTTATCCATTCATCCGATGATGGGCACTTAGGTTGTTTCCATCTCCGGGCTATTGTAAATAGAGCTGCAATGAACATTTTGGTACATGACTCTTTTTGAATTGTGGTTTTCTCAGGGTATATGCCCAGTAGTGGGATTGCTGGGTCATATGGTAGTTCTATTTGTAGTTTTTTAAGGAACCTCCATACTGTTCTCCATAGTGGCTGAACCAATTCACATTCCCACCAGCAGTGCAAGAGTGTTCCCTTTTCTCCACACCCTCTCCAGCATTTATTGTTTCTAGATTTTTTGATGATGGCCATTCTGACTGGTGTGAGATGATATCTCATTGTAGTTTTGATTTGCATTTCTCTAATGATTAATGATGTTGAGCATTCTTTCATGTGTTTGTTGGCAGTCTGTATATCTTCTTTGGAGAAATGTCTATTTAGGTCTTCTGCCCATTTTTGGATTGGGTTGTTTGTTTTCTTTTTATTGAGCTGCATGAGCTGCTTGTAAATTTTGGAGATTAATCCTTTGTCGGTTGCTTCATTTGCAAATATTTTCTCCCATTCTGAGGGTTGTCTTTTGGTCTTGTTTATGGTTTCCTTTGCTGTGCAAAAGCTTTGAAGTTTCATTAGGTCCCATTTGTTTATTTTTGTTTTTATTTCCATTACTCTAGGAGGTGGGTCAGAAAGGATCTTGCTTTGATTTATGTCATAGAGTGTTCTGCCTATGTTTTCCTCTAATAGTTTGATAGTTTCTGGCCTTACATTTAGGTCTTTAATCCATTTTGAGCTTATTTTTGTGTATGGTGTTAGGGAGTGATCTAATCTCATACTTTTACATGTACCTGTCCAGTTTTCCCAGCACCACTTATTGAAGAGGCTGTCCTTTCTCCATTGTACATTACTGCCACCTTTATCAAAGATAAGGTGTCCATATGTGCATGGGTTTATCTCTGGGCTTTCTATCCTGTTCCATTGATCTATCTTTCTGTTTTTGTGCCAGTACCATACCGTCTTGATGACTGTAGCTTTGTAGTATAGTCTGAAGTCAGGGAGCCTGATTCCTCCAGTTCCTTCTTTCGTTCTCAAGATTGCTTTGGCTATTCGGGGTCTTTTGTGTTTCCATACAAATTGTGAAATTTTTTGTTCTAGTTCTGTGAAAAATGCCAGTGGTAGTTTGATAGGGATTGCATTGAATCTATAGATTGCTTTGGGTCGTAGAGTCATTTTCACAATGTTGATTCTTCCAATCCAAGAACATGGTATATCTCTCCATCTATTTATATCATCTTTAATTTCTTTCATCAGTGTCTTATAATTTTCTGCCTACAGGTCTTTTGTCTCCTTAGGTAGGTTTATTCCTAGATATTTTATTCTTTTTGCTGCAATGGTAAATGGGAGTGTTTTCTTGATTTCACTTTCAGATTTTTCATCATTAGTATATAGGAATGCCAGAGATTTCTGTGCATTAATTTTGTATCCGGCCACTTTACCAAATTCATTGATTAGCTCTAGTAGTTTTCTGGTAGCATCTTTAGGGTTCTCTATGTATAGGATCATGTCATCTGCAAACAGTGACAGCTTTACTTCTTCTTTTCCAATTTGGATTCCTTTTATTTCCTTTTCTTCTCTGATTGCTGTGGCTAAAACTTCCAAAACAATGTTGAATAATAGTGGTGAGAGTGGGCAACCTTGTCTTGTTCCTGATCTTAGTGGAAATGCTTTCAGTTTTTCACCATTGAGGATGATGTTTGCTGTGGGCTTGTCATATATGGCCTTTATTATGTTGAGGAAAGTTCCCTCTATGCCTACTTTCTGCAGGGTTTTTATCATAAATGGGTGTTGAATTTTGTCAAAAGCTTTCTCTGCATCTATTGAGATGATCATATGGTTTTTCTCCTTCAATTTGTTAATATGGTTTATCACATTGATAGATTTGCGTATATTGAAGAATCCTTGCATTCCTGGAATAAACCCCACTTGACCATGGTGTATGATCCTTTTAATGTGCTGTTGGATTCTGTTTGCTAGTATTTTGATGAGGATTTTTGCATCTATGTTCTTCAGTGATATTGGCCTGTAGTTTTCTTTCTTTGTGACATCCTTGTCTGGTTTTGGTATCAAGGTGATGGTGGCCTCGTAGAAGGAGTTAGGGAGTGGTCCTCCCTCTGCTATATTTTGGAAGAGTTTGAGAAGGATAGGTGTTAGCTCTTCTCTAAATGTTTGATAGAATTCGCCTGTGAAGCCATCTGGTCCTGGGCTTTTCTTTGTTGGAAGATTTTTAATCACAGTTTCAATTTCAGTGCTTGTGATTTGTCTGTTCATATTTTCTATTTCTTCCTGATTCAGTCTTGGCAGGTTGTGCATTTCTAAGAATTTGTCCATTTCTTCCAGATTGTCCATTTTATTGGCATAGAGTTGCTTGTAGTAATCTCTCATGATCTCTTTTATCACTGCAGTGGCAGTTGTTACCTCTCCTTTTTCATTTCTAATTCTATTGATTTGAGTCTTCTCCCTTTTTTTCTTGATGAGTCTGGCTAGTGGTTTATCTATTTTGTTTATCTTCTCAAAGAACCAGCTTTTAGTTTTATTGATCTTTGCTATTGTTTCCTTCATTTCTTTTTCATTTATTTCTGATCTGATTTTTATGATTTCTTTCCTTCTGCTAGCTTTGGGGTTTTTTTGTTCTTCTTTCTCTAATTGCTTGAGGTGCAAGGTTAGGTTGTTTATTCGAGATGTTTCCTGCTTCTTAAGGTGGGCTTGTATTGCTATAAACTTCCCCCTTAGAACTGCTTTTGCTGCATCCCACAGGTTTTGGGTCGTTGTGTCTCCATTGTCATTTGTTTCTAGGTATTTTTTGATTTCCTCTTTGATTTCTTCAGTGATCTCTTCATTATTAAGTAGTGTATTGTTTAGCCTCCATGTGTTTGTATTTTTTACAGCTCTTTTCCTGTAATTGATATCTAGTCTCATGGCGTTGTGGTCAGAAAAGATACTTGATACAATTTCAATTTTCTTAAATTTACCAAGGCTTGATTTGTGACCTAAGATATGATCTATCCTGGAGAATGTTCCATGAGCACTTGAGAAAAATGTGTATTCTGTTGTTTTTGGATGGAGTGTCCTATAAATATCAATTAAGTCCATCTTGTTTAATGTATCATTTAAAGCTTGTGTTTCCTTATTTATTTTCATTTTGGATGATCTGTCCATGGGTGAAAGTGGGGTGTTTAAGTCCCCTACTATGAATGTGTTACTGTCGATTTCCCCTTTGATGGCTGTTAGTATTTGCCTTATGTATTGAGGTGCTCCTATGTTGGGTGCATAAATATTTACAATTGCTATATCTTCTTCTTGGATCGATCCCTTGATCATTATGTAGTGTCCTTCTTTGTCTCTTTTAATAGTCCTTATTTTAAAGTCTATTTTGTCTGATATGAGAATTGCTACTCCAGCTTTCTTTTGGCTTCCATTTGCATGGAATATCTTTTTCCATCCCATTACTTTCAGTCTGTATGTGTCTCTAGGTCTGAAGTGGGTCTCTTGTAGACAGCATATATAAGGGTCTTGTTTTTGTATCCATTCAGCTAATCTGTGTCTTTTGGTGGGAGCATTTAGTCCATTTACATTTAAGGTAATTATCGATATGTATGTTCCTATTCCCGTTTTCTAAATTGTTTTGGGTTCGTTATTACAGGTCTTTTCCTTCTCTTGTGTTTCTTGCCTAGAGAAGATCCTTTAGCATTTGTTGTAAAGCTGGTTTGGTGGTGCTGAACTCTCTCAGCTTTTGCTTGTCTGTAAAGGTTTTAATTTCTCCATCAAATCTGAATGAGATCCTTGCTGGGTAGAGTAGTCTTGGCTGCATGTTTTTGTCCTTCATCACTTTCAGTATGTCCTGCCACTCCCTTCTGGCTTGTAGGGTTTCTGCTGAGAGATCAGCTGTTAACCTTATGGGGATTCCCTTATGTGTTATTTGTTGTTTTTCCCTTGCTGCTTTTAATATGCTTTCTTTGTATTTAATTTTTGACAGTTTGATTAATATGTGTCTTGGCGTATTTCTCCTTGTATTTATCTTGTATGGGACTCTCTGTGCTTCCTGGACTTGATTAACTATTTCCTTTCCCATATTAGGGAAGTTTTCAACTATAATCTCTTCAAATATTTTCTCAGTCCCTTTCTTTTTCTCTTCTTCTTCTGGAACCCCTATAATTCGAATGTTGGTGCGTTTAATGTTGTTCCAGAGGTCTCTGAGACTGTCCTCAGTTCTTTTCATTCTTTTTTCTTTATTCTGCTCTGCAGTAGTTATTTCCACTATTTTATCTTCCAGGTCACTTATCCGTTCTTCTGCCTCAGTTATTCTGCTATTGATCCCATCTAGAGTACTTTTAATTTCATTTATTGTGTTGTTCATCATTGCTTGTTTCATCTTTAGTTCTTCTAGGTCCTTGTTAACTGATTCTTGCATTTTGTCCAAACTATTGTCCATTCTATCTCCAAGATTTCGGATCAACCTTACTATCATTATTCTGAATTCTCTTTCAGGTAGACTGCCTATTTCTTCTTCATTTGTTAGGTCTGGTGGGTTTTTATCTTGCTCCTTCATCTGCTGTGTGTTTTTCTGTCTTCTCATTTTGCTTATCTTACTGTGTTTGGGGTCTCGTTTTTGCAGGCTGCAGGTTTGTAGTTCCTCCTGTTTTTGATGTCTGTCTCCAGTGGCTAAGGTTGGTTCAGTGGGTTGTGTAGGCTTCCTGCTGGAGGGGGCTAGTGCCTGTGTTGTGGTGGATGAGGCTGGATCTTGTCTCTCTAGTAGGCAGGTTCACGTCTGGTGGTGTGTTTGGGGGTGTCTGTGGCCTTATTATGATTTTAGGCAGCCTCTCTGCTAATGGGTGGGGTTGTGTTCCTGTTTTGCTAGTTGTTTGGCATAGGTTTTCCAGCACTGTGGCTTGCTGGTCGTTGAGTGAAGCTGGGTGCTGGTGTTAAGATGGGGGTCTCTGGGAGATTTTCGCCATTTGATATTATGTGGAGCTGGGAGGTCTCTTGTTGATCAGTGTCCTGAAGTTGGCTGTCCTACCTCAGAGGCAGAGCCCTGCCTCCTGGCTGGAGCACCAAAAGCTTTTCATCCACAGGCTCAGGATAAAAGGGAGAAAAAGTAGAGGGAATTAGTAGAAGTATGAGGAAAGAAAGAAGGAAAGAAGGGTAGGAAGGAAGGAAGAAAGAAAGAAAGAAGCAAAGAAGGAAAGAAGGCAAGAAGGAAAGAAAGGAGGGAGGGAGGGAGGAAGGAAGGAAGGAGGGAAAGAAGGAAAAAAGACAGAAAGAAAGAAGATACAGTAAAAATAAAATAAAGTATAATAAAGTTATTGAATTAAAAACTTCTTATTTAGAAAAAAAAAAAAAGGACGGAAAGAACCTTAGGATAAATGTTGGAAGCAAAGCTATACAGACAAAATCTTACACAGAAGCATACACATACACCCTCACTAAAAGAGGTAAATGGGGAAAAATCCTAAATCTTGCTGTCAGAGACCACCTCCTCAATTTGGGATGATTCGTTGTCTAAAGGAGGGAAGGAAGGACGGAAAGAAAGAAAGAAAGAACGAAGGTAAAGTATAATAAGGTTATTAAAATTAATTATTAAGAAAAAAAATTAAAAAAAAAACATGGACGGATAGAACCCTAGGACAAATGGTGGAAGCAAGACTATACAGACAAGATCTCACACAGAAGCATACACATACACATTCACAAAAAGAGGAAAGGGGAAAAAATCATAGATCTTGCTCCTAAAGTCCACTTCCTTAATTTGGGATGATTGGTTGTCTATTCAGGTATTCCACAGATGCAGGGTACATCAAGTTGATTGTGGAGCTTTAATCCGCTGCTTCTGAGGCTGCTGGGAGAGATTTCCCTTTCTCTTCTTTGTTCTCACAGCTCCCAGGGCTAAGCTTTGGATTTGGCCCTGCCACTGCGTGTAGATCGCTGGAGGGCGTCTGTTTTTTGCTCAGACAGGATGGGGTTAAAAAAGCCGCTGATTGGGGGCTCTGGCGCACTCAGGCCGGCGGGGTCGGAGGGGCACAGAGTGCAGGGCGGGCCTGCGGTGGCAAAGGCCGGCGTGACTTTGCACCAGCCTGAGGCGCGCTGTGCGCTCTCCCGGGGAAGTTGTCCCTGGATCCCGGGAACCCGGCAGTGGCGGGCTGCACAGGCTCCGCGGAGGAGGGGTGTGGAGAGTGACCTGTGCTCGCACACAGGCCCCTCGGTGGCGGCAGCAGCAGCCTTAACGTCTCCCGCCCGCCTCTGGGGTCCGCGCTTTTAGCCGCGGCTTGCGCCCGTCTCTGGATTCCGCGCTTTCAGCCGCGGCTCGCGCCCGTCTCTGGGGTCCGCGCTTTCAGCCGCGGCTCGCGCCCGTCTCTGGGGTTCGCGCTTTTAGCCGCGGCTCGCGCCCGTCTCTGGAGTTCCTTTAAGCAGCGTTCTTAAACCCCTCTCCTCACGCCCCAGGAAACAAAGAGGGAAGGAAAAGTCTCCTGCCTCTTCTGCAGGTGCAGGCTTTTCCCCGGACTCCCACCCGGCTAGCTGTGGTGCACTAACCCCTTCAGGCTATGTTCAAGCCGCCAACCCCAGTCCTCTCCCTGCGCTCCGGCCTCAGCTCGCAGCCCCGCCCGTCCCGGCGGGTGAGCAGACAAGCCTCTCGGGCTGGTGAGTGCCGGTCGGCACCGATCCTCTGTGTGGGAATCTCCCCGCTTTGCCCTCCGCACCCGTTGCTGTGCACTCTTCCGCAGCTTCGAAGCTCCCCCCTCCGCCTCCCGCAGTCTCCGCCCGCGAAGGGGCTTCCTAAAGTGTGGAAACTTTTCCTCCTTCACAGCTCCCTCCCACTGGTGCAGGTGCCGTCCCTATTCTTTTGTCTCTGTTTTTTCTTTTGCCCTACCCAGGTACGTGGGGAGTTTCTTGCCTTTTGGGAGGTCTGAGGTCTTCTGCCAGCCTTCAGTAGGTGTTCTGTAGGAGTTGTTCCACGTGTAGTTGTATTTCTGGTGTATCTGTGGGGAGGAAGGTGATCTCCGCGTCTTACTCTTCCGCCATCTTCCGCCTTCCCCACTACATCTTCTTTCTGTAATAACTTCTTATAGCAGTCTTAGTAAAATAATGCACATTTTGGTACCAGAAAGAGGTGCACTATTTTAAAAATACTTTAAAATGTGGAAGTGGCTTTGGTCCTGGGTAATAGGTAGAGAATTCAAGAATTTTAAATGTATGGTAGAAAAAGCCTAGATAGAATTGAACAGGCTGTTGGCAACAATATGGACATTAAAGGCAATTCTGGTGAGGCCTTAGACAGGAAAGATTGATAAGTATATTAACCATACAAAAGGTAAGTAAGGAGATAGAGTTCATGAACAACAGAGTAAAACAACTGGACCTAACAGAACTATGTCAAACATCCCACCCAACAACAGCAGAATACACATTCGTCTCAAGTGCACACGGGACGTTCTCCAAGATAGACTATATATTAGGCCACAAAACAAGTCTCAATAGATATTTGAAAGATAGATATGATGCAAAGTATCCTCTTCAACTATAACATGACATAGTTAGAAATCAATAACAAAGGGGAGGAGTCAAGATGACGGAATAGGAGGATGTGGAATTCACCTCTCCTCACAAGTGCATCAAGAATACATCTACAATCAGAACAATTGTCACAGAGCATGTGCTGAACACTAGTGGAAGATCTCAGACACCTAAAAGGTCAAGAAAAATTCCCATGCAACAGGGTAGAATGAAAGAAAGAAAGAAAGAAAAGAAGAAATGGGAAGGGATCAGCACCCTTGGCAGGGAACTGAAGGTGAGAAGAGGTTCCCACACTCAGAGAAGCCCATCCACAGAGGGGAAAACAGGGGCAGAGAAGGATCTTCAGGGTATTGGACGCAGCAACCGGTCTGTGGAAGGAAGGAAAGAGTAAGATCTGCACACATGGTACGTGCCACATCCCTGTGCACCCCAGGATGAGAGGTGTGTCTCCTGTTGCAGAGGGGATCTGGGAGCTGCAAAGCGGGGTTTGGAGAGTGGACCAAGGCAGGGGAAAACTGTTGGCTGTGAAGAGACAGCCTGAAGGTACAGGAGAAAGGAGATCCACAAATGAGAAAGTTTGTGGTAGAAGATTGGGCCACCAGTCTTCTGGTGGAAACAAGGTACCATTGTTGAGTGGAATGCAAGGGACAGGGCTGCCGTTGCAACCCCCTTCCCCACCCACCAGCCCCTGCCTCTGGGCACTGAGAGCAGCACCCATCTGAGTAGGTTTGCCCGCCCCCTCAAGCCAAGGTCTCATCTGACTGTGCAGGCTCCAGGGTCCTGAGTGTCACCCCTGCCAACACCTCCTTGGGAATCATCCCTGGGCATCCCAGCCTGAGATGGGAATTTGCCAATGCTGGTGTAGGCTGAATGCTAAAGCGTGGGGTTAGGAGAGCAGACCCAAGAGGAGGACTGCTTTTGGCTGTATGGAGACAAACTGAGGGTATGGGAGTGAGGGGCTCTGTGGCTGGGAATGCTCCTGGAGGAAGCATGGTCTGCCTTGGAAATGAGGCACTGTTGTTGAGTGGTGCACAATGGGCGGGGCCACCATTATGGACTCTCTTCCCACATGCCAGGCCCTGATTCCACAGGCACTGGGAGGGAATCTAACCAGAGCTTAGTGAGCCCCAGTCTTTTGCATCTTCCTGCCAGTCTCTGCCACCACAGGCACTAGAGGGGGAACCCATTGCAGCAAGTGTGCATGCCCCAGTTGTGGCCACCTTATCCCTACCCAACCTGAGTGAGAAAGTGTGCCACAGTCAGCCACTGCTTTCAGCCCCTCTCAAAAAGGCAGGGAACAGATACCTGAGGGTGGACCACACACAGACATGGGGTCAAAACCAAAGCTGAGCCCCAGGGGCTATGCTACTAAAGAAGATGAACAGAAATCTCTCTGTGCAACTGCACAAGCTGTGGATAAAATCTCCATGATTGGCTTGGTAAACCCTGCATTTGTGGACTATCTGAATGGACAATAATTGTTAACACAACTGATAGAAATCTAGCTTTAGCAACTGGGGATTTTGAGGGCAAGTACACATGGGAGATGGGCCAGGTCAGCATCTGAGCTGCCTCCACAGTGCCCACAGTGTGTCAAGAGACCTACCTCGAGTTATTGGAGGTTATCTTGGGGAGGCGGGGGTTGGCTGTGGATCAATGTGCAGGCAAGGACACTGAGAGCAGAGGACCATGGAAAATATTTTTTTTGGTTTTATTTTGTTCCGCTGTTGTTTTACTTTTTAAATTATTTTAATTTTAATATTTTATTTATTTTTTTAATTAAAAAATTAAATATATATATTTTTTCTATTTTATTGTACTTTATTGTTGTTTTGTGCTTTTATTTCTGTGTTTTGTTTGGTTTTTACCTTTTTAAATCTTTGGATCATTTCTCTGTTTTGTATTCTTTGCATTCTTTTAGTTTGTTTTCTGTTTTTGTATTGTTTTTTGTTTTTGTTAGTTTTGTTTTTATTGGTTGTTTCGATTTTGGGATTTTTTGTTGTTTTCTTTGTTTATTTGTCTGTTTTTTTATCACTTGTCTTGGATGCTGTTTGTTTCTTTCCTTTCTTTTTTTGTGTTGTTTTTGTTGTGTGCTTTTGCTATCTGTCTTGGGTTTTGTTTGTTTTTCTTTTCATTGTTTTTTTTTCAGCCACATTGCAAATCTTGCAGGTTGTTGGTTTCCCAGACATAGATTGAGCCTGAGCTCCCAGGGTGAGATTCCAGGACACTTGTTTGCCAGAGAATGTCTGGCCACAGGGAATATTAACTGGAATGAGCTCCCCTGGAGGTCTCCATCTCGACACAAAGACGTGGCTCCACCCAACTGTTTGCAGACTCCAATGCTGAATGCCTCAGGCCAAACAACAAGAAAGGCAGGAACCCAGCCAAACCCATGAGCAGACAGGCTGACTAAAGTCTTACTAAGCTCACAGAAACCTCAAAACACACAAACGTTGCAGCCCTTCCCATTAGAGGGAAAAGACTAATCTCCACCCACTAGAGAACAGGCACCAGTCCCACCCACCATGAAGCCAACACAAGCCACTGGACCAACCTCACACATGAGGGGGCAGACAACAGAAGCAAGAAGAACTACAACCCCTCAGACTGTAGAAAGGAGACCACAAACACAGTAAGTTGCACAAAATGTGACAACAGAGAAATATGTTACATAGGAAAGAGCAAGGTAAAAACCCAGAAGACAAAAAAAAATGAAGAGGAAATGGGAAATCTACCTAAAATAATTGAGAGTAATGAGAGTAAATATAATCCAAGATTTTGGAAATAGAATGTAAGCATGGATCAAGAAGATACAAGAAATGTTTAACAAGAAGATAGAAGATTTAAAGAACAAACAGTGATGAACAACACAATAACTGAAATAAAAAAAATACACTACAAGGAATCAATAGCAGAATAACTGAGGCAGAAGAATGGATAAGTGAGCTAGAAGATAAAATGGTGGAAATCACTGCTTCAGAGCAGAATAAAGAAAAAAAAGAATGGAAAGAAAAGTGAACAGTCTCAGAGACGTCTGGGACAACATTAAATACAACAACATACAGATTATGGGGTACCTGAAGAAGAGAAATGTAAAGGGTCTGAGAAAATATTTGAAGACCTTATAGTTGAAAACTTCACTATCATGGGAAAGGAAACAGTCGCCCAACTCCAGGAAACTCAGAAAGTCCCAGGCAGGATAAACACAAGGAGGAAGATGATGAGACACATAGCAATCAAATTGAAAAAAAAAATCAAAGATGAAGAAAAAATATTAAAAGCAGCAAGGGAAAAGCAACAAATAACATATAAGGGAATCCTCATAAGTTTATCACCTGAGTTTTCAGCAGAAACTCTGGAGGACAGAAGGGAGTGGAAAGATATATTTAAAGTGATGAAAGGGAAAAATGCACAACCAAGATTACTCTATCCAGCAAGGATATCATTCAGATTTGATGGAAAGATCAAAACCTTTACGGACAAGCAGAAACTAAGAGAATTCAGCACCATCAAACAAGCCTTACAACAAATGCTAAAGGAAATACTCTAGGTGGGTAACACAAGAGAAGAAAAAGACCTACAAAAACAAACCAAAAACAATTACGAAAATGGCAATAGGAACATACATATTGGTAATTACCTTAAATGTAAATGAATTAAAAGCTCCAAGCAAAAGACACAGACTGGATAAATGAATACAAAAACAAGAACTGTATATATGCTGTCTACAAGAGAACCAATTCAGACCTAGGGACACATACAGACTGAAAGTGAGGGGATGGAAAAAGATATTCCATGTAAATGGAAATCAAGGGAAATCTGGAGTAGCAATACTAATTTCAGACAAAATAGACTTTAAATTAAAGACTGTAACAAGAGACATGGAAGGATAATACATAATAATCAAGGGATCAATTCAAGAAGAAGATATAATAATTGTAATTATTTGTGCACCAAACAAAGGAGCACCTCAATATATAAGACAAATGCTATTAGCCAGAAAAGGGGTAATAAACAGCAATACAATAAAAGTGGAGGACTTTAACACCCAATTACACCAATGGACAAAGCAACCAGAATGAAAATTAATAAGGAAAGAAAAACCTTAAATGACACATTAGATAAGGTAGACTTAATTAATATTTATAGGACATTCCATCCAAAAGCAGCAGAATACACTTTCTTCTCAAGTGCACAGAGAACATTCTCCAAGATAGATCACACCATGGGTCACAATTCAAGCCTTGGAAAATTTAAGAAAATTAAAATCATATCAAGAATCTTTTTTCTGAGCAAAATACCATGAGATTAGAAATAATTTACAGAAAAAAACTGAAAAAAACCACAAACATATGGAGACTAAACAATATACTTCTAAATAACAAAGAGATCACTGAGGAAATTAGAAAATATCTACAGGCAAATAACAACAAAACCACTATGACCCAAAACCTATAGCATGCAGTAAAAACATTTCTAGAAGGGAAGTTTAGAGCAATAAAATCCTACCTCAAGAAACAAGAAAAATCTCAAATAAACAGCCTAACTTTACATCTAAAGCAATTAGAGAAAAAAGAAGAAACAAAGCACAAAGTTAATACAAGGAAAGAAATCATAAAGATTATAGCAGAAATAAATGAAATAGAAGAGAAGAAAACAATAGCAAACATCAATGAAATTAATAGCTGATTCTTTAAATTGATAAACCTTTAGGCAGACTCATTAAGAAAAAAATATGGGGGGGGAGATTACTCAAATCAATAAAATTAAAAATGAAAAAAAATTACAAATGACACTACAGAAATACAAATGATCATAAGAGACTACTACAAGCAACTATTGCCAATAAAATGGAAAACCTGGAAGAAATAGACAAATTCTTAGAAAGGTATAACCTTCCAAGACTGAACCAGGAAGAAATAGAAATTATGAAAGACCAATCACAAGCACTGAAATTGAAACTGTATTTAAAAATCTTCCAACAAACAAAAATCCAAGACCAGATGACTTCACAAGCAAATTCTATAAAATACTTAAAGAGCTAACACCTATCATTCTAAAACTCTTTCAAAAAATTGTAGAGTGAGGAGCACTCCCAAATTCATTCTATGAGGCCACCATCACCCTGATACCAAGACAGACAAAGGTATCACAAAGAAAGACAATTACAGGCCAACATCACTGATGAACATAGATGCAAAATCCTCAAAAAAATAACAGCAAACAGAACCCAAAAACACATTAAAAGCATCATAAACCATGTTCAAGTGGGATTTATCCCAGGGATGCAAGGATTCTTCAATATATGCAAATCAATTAATGTGATAAATCATATTATCAAAATGAATAATAGAGACCATATGATCATCTTAATAGGTGCAGAAAAAACTTTTGACAAAATTCTAACCCATGGACCTGGAGAAGATGGTGGAAGAGTAAGATGCAGAGATCATCTTCCTCCCCATTGATATATCAGAAATACATCTACACGTGGAATTGCTCCTATAGAACACCTCCTGAACGCTGGCAGAAGACTGCAGACCTCCCAAAAGGAAAGAAACTCCCCACGTACCTGGGTAGGGCAAAAGAAAAAAGAAAAGCAGAGACGAAACAATAGGGACGGGACCTGCACCAGTGGGAGGGAGCTGTGAAGGAGGAAAGGTTTCCACACACTAGGAAGCCCCTTCATGGGCGGAGACTGTGGGTGGCAGAGTGGTGAGCTACAGAGCTGCCGAGGAGAGTGCAGCAACAGAGGTGCGGAGGGCAAAGCAGAGAGATTCCCGCACAGAGGGTCAGTGTCGACCAGCACTCACCAGCCCGAGAGGCTTATCTGCTCACCTGCCGGGGCGGGCGGGGGCTGAGAGCTGAGGCTCGGGCTTTGGTTGGATCGAAGGGACAGGAATGTGGTTGGTGGTGTGAACACAGCCTGAAGGGGGTTAATGCACCACGGCTACCCGGAAGGGCGTCCAGGAAAATGTCTGGACCTGCCAAAGAGGCAAGACACTTTTTCTTCCCTCTTTGAATCCTGGTGTGTGAGGAGAGGGCATTAAGAGTGCTGCTTAAGGGAGATCCAGAGACGGGTGCTAGCCACAGCTATCAGCGCAGACCACAGAGATGGCCATGAGATGCTAAGGCTGCTGCTGCCACCACCAAGAAGCCTGTGTGTGAGCACAAGTCAGTATCCACAACTCCATTCCCGGGAGCCTGTGCAGCCCACCACTGCCAGGGTCCTGTGATCCAGGGACAACTTCCCCGGGAGAACGCATGGTGTGCATCAGGCTGGTGCAAAGTCGCACTGGCCTCTGCTGCCGCAGACTCACACTGCATTTGTACCCCTCCTTCCCCACGGCCTGAGTGAGCCCAAGCCCCCGAATCAGCTGCTCCTTTAACCCCGTCCTGTCTGAGCAAAAAACAGACGCCCTTAGGTGACCTACACGCAGAGGTGGGGCCAAATCCAAAGCTGAACCCCAGGAGCTGTGTGAACAAAGAAGAGAAAAGGAAATTTTGCCTAGCAGCCTCAGGAGCAGTAGATTAAATTTCCACGATCAACTTGATGTACCTGCATCTGTGGAATACCTGAATAGACAACGAATCATCCCAAATTGAGGAGGTGGACTTTGGGAGCAAAATATATTATTTTTTCCGCTTTTCCTGTTTTTGTGAGTGTGTATATGTATGCTTCTGTGTGAGATATTGTCTGTGTTGCTTTCTTTTCATCATTTGTCCTAGGATTCTGTCGATCCATTCATTTTTTCTTTTTACTTAAAATTTTTTTTTCATAATAATTATTTTTTAAGAGTTTCTTTCTGTCGTTTATTGTGATAATTGCACCAAGATTTTTTTTCTGATGGTTAATTACTGCCATTTTGCCTCTACATCTCCTGAATCCCATTATTTCCATCAAAATCAGGGAAAAAATTTAATTGCAGCAACCATCACCATTAACTTGAATCTACAAATTACAAGCACCATAAATTATTTTAAGGATACTAGTGTCTTCTCACTAATCAACTTTTAATGTCTTACTTCAGGAACTGACACCAGATCTTCCGGGGTGGTATGGGTAAGAAGAGACTGAACAAATGTTAAAAAAGAATCCATTATTATATGATCATTCCCAAAGAATTTATTTTTTGTTTGTTTGTTTGTTTTGTCTTAAATTGTTTTCACTTAACAGTATAGCTTGGAAATCACACCTTTATATTGATTTGCCTTATTCTTCTTTTTTTTCCCATAATAATACATTTGCTTTTATTGGTGAACTAGATACCAATTTCTTTTTTACATCTTTATTGGAGTATAATTGCTTTACAATGGTGTGTTAGTTTCTGCTTTATAACAAAGTAAATCAGTTATACATATACATATGTTCCCATATCTCTTCCCTCTTGCATCCCCCTCCCTCCCATCCTCCCTATTCCACCCCTATAGGTAGTGACAAAGCACCGAGCTGATCTCCCTGTGCTATGCGGCTGCTTCCCACTAGCTATCTATTTTACATTCGGTAGTGTATATATGTCCATGCCACTCTTGCGCGTTGTCACAGCTTACCCTTCCCCTCCTCATATCCTCAAGTCCATCCTCCAGTAGGTCTGTGTTTGATTCCTGGCTTACCCCTAGGTTCTTCATGACTTTTTTTTCTTAAATTCCATATATATGTGTTAGCATACGGTATTTGGCTTTCTCATTCTGACATACTTCACTCTGTATGAGAGACTCTAGGTCCATCCACCTCGTTACAAATAGTTCCATTTTGTTTCTTTTTATGGCTGAGTAATATTCCATTGAATATATGTGCCACATCTTCTTTATCCATTCATCTGATGATGGACACTTAGGTTGTTTCCGTCTCTGGGCTATTGTAAATAGAGCTGCAATGAACATTTTGGTACATGACTCTTTTTGAATTACGGTTTTCTCAGGGTATATGCCCAGTAGTGGGATTGCTGGGTCATACGGTAGTTCTATTTGTAGTATTTTAAGGAACATCCATACTGTTCTCCATAGTGGCTGTACCAATTCACATTCCCACCAGGAGTGCAAGAGTGTTCCCTTTTCTCCCCACACTCTCCAGCATTCACTGTTTCTAGATTTTTTGATGATGGCCATTCTGACTGGTGTGAGATGATATCTCATTGTAGTTTTGATTTGCATTTCTCTAATGATTAATGAGGTTGAGCATTATTTCATGTGTTTGTGGGCAGTGTGTATATCTTCTTTGGAGAAATGTTTATTTAGGTTTTCTGCCCATTTTTGGATTGGATTGTTTGATATTTTGTTATTGAGCTGCAGGGGCTGGTTACAAATTTTGGAGATTAATCCTTTGTCATTTGCTTCATTTGCAAATATTTTCTCCCATTATGAGGGTTGTCTTTTGCTGTTGTTTATGGTTTCCTTTGCTGTGCAAAAGCTTTTAAGTTTCATTAGGTCCCATTTGTTTATTTTTGTTTTTATTTCCATTTCTGTAGGAGGTGTGTCAAAAAGGATCTTGCTGTGATTTATGTCATAGAGTGTTCTGCCTATGTTTTCCTCTGAGTTTGATAGTTTCTGGCCTTACATTTAGGTCTTTAATCCATTTTGAGCTTATTTTTGTGTATGGTGTTAGGGAGTGATGTAATCTCATACTTTTACATGTACCTGTCCAGTTTTTCCAGCACCACTTCTTGAAGAGTCTGTCCTTTCTCCACTGTACATTCCTGCCTACTTAATCAAAGATAAGGTGACCATATGTGCGTGGGTATATCTCTGGGCTTTCTATCATGCTCCATTTATCTACCTTTCTGTTCTTGTGCCAGTACAATACAGTCTTGATTAATGTAACTTATTAGTATAGTCTGAAGTCAGGGAGCTTGATTCCTCCAGCTCCGATTTTCGTTCTCAAGATTGCTTTGGCTATTCGGGGTCTTTTGTGTTTCCATACAAATTGTGAAATTTTTTGTTCTAGTTCTGTGAAAAATGCCAGTGGTGGTTTGATAGGGATTGCATTGAATCTGTAGATTGCTTTGGGTAGTAGAGTCATTTTCACAATGTTGATTCTTCCAATCCAAGTACATGTTATATCTCTCCATCTATTTGTATCATCTTTAATTACTTTCATCAGTGTCTTATAATTTTTGCATACAGGTCTTTTGTCTCCTTTGGTAGGCTTATTCCTAGATATTTTATTCTTTTTGTTGCAATGGTAAATGGGAATGATTTCTTGATTTTGCCTTCAGATTTTTCATCATTAGCATATAGGAATGCCAGACATTTCTGTGCATTAATTTTGTATCCTGCTACTTAACCAAATTCATTGATTAGCTCTAGTAGTTTTCTGGTAGCATCGTTAGGATTCTCTATGTATGGTATCATGTCATCTGCAAACAGTGACAGATTTACTTCTACTTTTCCAGTTTGGATTCACTTTATTTCCTTTACTTCTCTGATTGCTGTGGCTACAACTTCCAAAACTATGTTGAACAAGAGTGAAGACTGGGCAAACTTGTCTTGTTCCTGATCTTAGTGGAAATGTTTTCAGTTTTTCACCATTGAGGACGATGTTGGCTCTGGGTTTTTCATATATGGCCTTTATTATGTTGAGGAAAGTTCCATCTATGCCTACTTTCTGCAGGGTTTTAATCATACATGGGTGTTAAATTTTGTCTAAAGCTTTCTCTGCATCTATTGAGATGATCATATGTTTTTTCTGCTTCAATTTGTAAAAATGGTGTATCACGTTGATTGATTTGCATATATTGAAGAATCCTTGCATTCCTGGAATAAACCCCACTTGATCATGGTGTATGATCCTTTTGATGGGCTGTTGGATTCTGTTTGCTAGAGTTTCTTCAGGATTTTTGCATCTATGCTCATCAGTGCTATTGGCCTATAGTTTTCTTTCTTTGTGACATCCTTGTCTGGTATTGTTAACAAGGAGATGTTGGCCTCATAGTATGAGTTTGGGAGTGCTCCTCCCTCTGCTATATTTTGGAAGAGTTTTAGAAGGATAAGTATTAGCTCTTCTTTAAATGTTTGATAGAATTCCCCTGTGAAGCCATCTGGTCCTGGGATTTTGTTTGTTGGAAGATTTTTAATCACAGTTTCAATAAGTGCTTGTGATTCATCTGTTTATATTTTCTATTTCCTCCTGATTCAGTCTTGGCAGGTTGTGCATTTCTAAGAATTTGTCCATTTCTTACAGATTGTCCATTTTATTGGCATAGATTTGCTTATAGTAATCTCTCATGATCTTTGGTATTTCTGCCATGTTAGTTGTTACTTCTCCTTTTTAATTTTTATTCTATTGATTTGAGTCTTCTCCCATTTTTTCTTGATGAGTTCGGCTAATGGTTTATCAATTTTGTTTATCTTCTCAAAGAACCAGCTTTTAGTTTTATTGATCTTTGCTATTGTTTCCTTCATTCTTTTTTCATTTATTTCTGATCTGATCTTTATGATTTCTTTGCTTCTGCTCACTTTGGGGGGTTTTTGTTCTTCTTTCTCTAATTGCTTTAGGTGCAAGATTATGTTGTTTATTCGAGATGTTTCCTATTTCTTAAGGTAGGATTGTATTGCTACAAACTTCCCTCTTAGAACTGCTTTTGCTGCATCCCATATGATTTGGGTCATCGCGTCTCCATTGTCATTTGTTTCTAGGTAATTTTGTTATTTCCTCTTTGATTTCTTCAGTGATCACTTCGTTATTAAGTAGTGTAATGTTTAGCCTCCATGTGTTTGTATTTTTTACACATCTTTTCCTGTAATTGATATCTAGTCTCATAGCGTTGTGGTCGGAAAAGATAGTTGATACAATTTCAATTTTCTTAAATTTACCAAGGCTTGATTTGTGACCCAAGATATGATCTATCCTGGAGAATATTCCATGAGCACTTGAGAAAAATGTGTATTCTGATGTTTTTGGATGGAATGTCCTATAAATATCAATTAAGTCCATCTTGCTTAATGTATCATTTAAAGCTTGTGTTTCCTTAATTATTTTCATTTTGGATGTTCTGTCCATTGGTGAAAGTGGGGGTGTTAAAGTCCCCACGAAGAATGTGTTACTGTTGATTTCCTCTTTTATGGCTGTTAGCATTTGCCTTATGTATTGAGGTGCTCCTATGCTGGGTGTATAAATATTTACAATTGTTATATCTTCTTCCTGGATCGATCCCTTGATCATTATGCAGTGTCCTTCTTTGTTGCTTCTGATAGTCTTTATTTTCAATTCTATTTTGTCTGATATGACAATTGCTACTCCAGCTTTCTTTTGGTTTCCGTTCACATGGAATATCTTTTTCCATCCCCTTACTTTCAGTCTGTATGTGTCTCTAGGTCTGAAGTGGGTCTCTTGTAGACAGCATATATATGGGTCTTATTTTTGTATCCATTCAGCCAATCTGTGTCTTTTGGTGGGAGCAATTAGTCCATTTATATTTAAGGTAATTATCGATATGAATTTTCCTATTCCGATTTTCTTAATTGTTTTGTGTTCATTATTGTAGATCTTTTCCTTCTCTTGTGATTCTTGCCTAGAGAAGTTCCTTTAGATTTTGTTGTAAAGCTGGTTAGGTGGTGCTGAACTCTCTCAGCTTCTGCTTCTCTGTAAAGGTTTTAATTTCTAAATCAAATCTGAATGAGATCCTTGCTGAGTAGAGTAATCTTGGTGGCAGGTTTTTCTCTTTCATCACTTTAAATATGTTCTGCCAGGCCCTTCTGGCTTGCAGAGTTTCTGCTGAGAGATCAGCTGTTAACCTTATGAGGATTCCCTTGTGTGTTATTTGTTTTTTTTCCCTTGCTGCTTTTAATATATTTTCTTTGTATTTAATTTTTGACAGTTTGATTAATATATGTCTTGGCATACTTATCCTTGGATTTATCCTGTGTGGGACTCTCTCTGCTTCCTGGACTTGATTAGCTATTTCCTTTCCCATATTAGGGAAGTTTTCAACTGTAATCTCTTCAAATATTTTCTCAGTCCCTTTCTTTTTCTCTTCTTCTTCTGGAACCACTATAATTTGAATAATATTGTGCTTAATGTTGTCCGAGGGGCCTCTGAGACTATCCTCAGTTCGTTTCATTCTTTTTTCTTTATTGTGCCCTGCAGTACTTATTTCCACTATTTTATCTTCCAGGTCACTTATCCGTTCTTCTGCCTCAGTTATTCTGCTATTGATTCCATCTAGAGTATTTTTAATTTCATTTATTTTTTTTGTTCATCATTGCTTCTTTCATCTTTACTTCTTCTCGGTCCTTGTTACATGTTTCTTGCATTTTGTCTATTCTATTTCCAAGGTTTGGATCAACATTACTATCATTATTCTGAATTATTTTTCATATAGACTTCCTTTTTCCTCTTCATTTGTTAGGTCTGGTGAGTTTTTATCTTACTCCTTCACCTGCTGTGTGTTTTTCCATCTTCTCATTTTGCTTATCTTACTGTGTTTGGGGTCTCCTTTTTGCAGGCTGCAGGTTCATAGTTCCTGTTGTTTTTGGTGTCTGTCCCCAGTGGCTAAAGTGGGTTCATTGGGTTGTGTCGCCTTCCTGGTGGAGGGGTCTAGTGCCTGTGTGCTGTTGGATGAGGCTGGATCTTGTCTTTCTAGTGGGCAGGTCCACGACTGGTGATGTGTTTTGTGGTGTCTGTGGACTTATTATGATTTTAGGCAGTCTCTCTGCAAATGGGTGGATTTGTGTTCCTGTCTTGCTAGTTATTTGACATAGGGTGTCCAGCACTGTAGCTTGCTGGTCCTTGAGTGAACATGGGTGCTGGGGTTGAGATGGAGAGCTCTGGGGGATTTTTGCCATTTGATATTATATGGAGTTGGGACGTCTCTTGTGAACCTGTGTCCTGAAGTTGCCTCTCCCACTTCAGAGGCACAGCACTGACTCCTGGGTGCAGCACCAAGAGCCTTTCATCCACATGGCTCAGAATAAAATGGAGAAAAAGTAGAAAGAATGAAAGAAAGAACAAAAGAAAGAAAGAAGGGAGGGAGGGAGGAAGGAAAGAAGGAAGGAGGGAAGGAATTAAAGACAGAATGAAAGAAGGTAAAATAAAATAAAGTAAGATAAAATAAAATAAAGTTATTAAAATAAAAAGTTATTATTAAGAAAAAATATTTAAAGAAAAAAACAACAAAATAAAAAACAAACAAAAAAATGGACAGATAGAACGCTAGGACAAATGTTGGAAGCAAAGCTATACAGACAAAATCTCACACAGAAGCATAAATATACACACTCACAAAAGGAGGAAATAGGGAAAAAAATCATAAACCTTGCTCTCAAAATCCACCTCCACAATTTGGGATGATTCATTGTCTATTCATGTATTCCACAGATGTAGGGTACATCAAGTTGATTGTGGAGATTTAATCCACTTCTTCTGAGGCTGCTGGGAGAGATTTCCCTTTCTCTTCTTTGTTCTCACAGCTCCTGGGTCTCAGCTTTGGATTTGGTCCCGCCTCTGCGGGTAGGTCGCCAGAGGGCGTCTGTTCTTTGCTCAGACAGTACGGGGTTAAAGGAGGAGCTGCTTCAGGGACTCTGGCTCACTCAGGCCTGGGGGGAGGGAAGCGCATGGAGTGCCGGGCGAGCCTTCTGTGACAGAGGCCGTCGTGACATTGCACCAGCCTGAGGTGCACCGTGTGTCCCCCTGGTAAGTTGTCCCTGAATCCCGGGACCCTGGCAGTGGTGGATTGCACAGACTCCACAGAAAATGGTTGTGGATAGTGACCTGTGCTCGCATACAGGCTTCTTGGTGGCAGTAGCAGCAGCAGCTTTAGCGTCTCATGCCCGTCTCTGCTGTTTGCACTTTTAGCCGCAGCTCACGCCCATCTCTGGAGCTCCTTTAAGCAGTGCTCTTTATCGCCTCTCCAGGCGCACCAGGAAACAAAGAGGGAAGAAAAAGTCTTTTGCCCCTTAGGCAGGTCGGGACTTTTCCCTGGACTCCCTCCCGGGTAGCCGCGGTGTGCTAACCCCCTGCAGGCTCTGTTCATGATGCCAACGCCAGTCCCCTCTCTGAGCTGTGACCGAAGCCCGAGCCTCAGCATCCAGCCCCGCCCATCCCGGCAGGTGAACAGAGAAGCCTCTCAGGCTGGTGAGTGCCGGTCGGCACTGATCCTCTGTGCAGGAATCTCTCTGCTTTGCCCTCAGCACCCCTGTTGCTGTGCTCTCCTCCATGGCTCCGAAGATTTCCCCCTCCACCACCCGCAGTCTCTGCACACGAAGGGGCTTCCTAGTGTGTGGAAACCTTTCCTCATTTACAGCTCCCTCCCACTGGTGCAGATCCCGCTCCTATCCTTTTGTCTCTGTTTATTCTTTTTTCTTTTGCCCAATCCAGGCACGTGGGGACTTTCTTGCCTTTTGGGAGATCTGAGGTCTTCTGCCAACGTTAAGTATGTGTTCTGTAGGAGTTATTCCACGTGTAAATGTATTTCTGGTGTATCTGTGGGGAGGAAGGTGATCTCTGCGTCTTACACTTCCGCCAACTTCCTATATATCAATAATTATTTTTATGTTAATAACTTTATCTTCTTTTATCTTTATTTTATTTTATCATATTTCTTTCTTTTTCTCTATTTTTTCTCACTCTTATTCTGAGCCGTGTGAATGAAAGGCTCCTGGGGCTCCAACCAAGAGTCTGTGCTGTGCCTCTGAGGTGGGAGAGCCAACTTCAGGACACTGGTCACCCAGAGACCTCCCAGCTCCAAGTAAAATCAAATGGTGAAAATCACCCAGAGATCTCTATCTCAACATCAAGACCCAGCTTCACTCAACGACCAGCAAGCTACTGTGCTGGACAACATATGTCAAATAACCAGCAAGACAGGAACACAGTCCCATCCATTAGCAGAGAGGCTGCTTAAAATCATAATAAGGCCACAGACACACCAACACAGACAGCCAGATGTGGACCTGTTCACCAGAAAGAGAAGATGCAGCCTCTTCCAGCAGAATACAAGCACTACTCCTCTCCACCAGGAAGCCTACACAACACACTGACCCAACCTTTGCCACTGGGGACAGACACCAAACACAACGGGAAGTACGAACCTGCAGCCTGCGAAAAGGAGACCCCAAACACGGGAAGATAAGCAAACTGAGAAGACAGAAAAACACACAGCAGAAGAAGGAGCAAGGTAAAAACTCACCACACCTAACAAATGAAGAGAGAATAGGCAGCCTACATAAAAAAGGATTCAGAATAATGATAGTAAAGATGATCCAAAAGCTTGGAAATAGAATAGAGAAAATGCAAGAAACATTAATAAGAAACTAGAAGAACTAAACAGGAAATAAGCAATGATGAAAAACACAATAAATGAAATTTAAAATACTCTAGGAGAGATGAATAGGAGAATAACTGAAGCAGAAGAATGGATAAGTGACCTGGAAGATAAAATAGTGGAAATAACTACTGCAGAGCAGAATTTAAAAAAAGGATAAAAAGAACTGAGGACAGTCTCAGAGACCACTGGGACAACATTAAACACACCAACATTTGAATTATATGGGTCCCAGAAGGAGAAGAGAAAAAGAAAGGGATTGAGAAAATATTTGAAGAGATTATAGTTGAAAAATTCCCTAATATTGGAAAGGAAATAGTTAATTAATTCCAGGAAGCACAGAGAGTACCATACAGGATAAATCCAATGAGAAATACGCCAAGACACATATTAATAAAACTGTCAAAAATTATATACAAAGAAAACATATTAAAAGCAGGAAGGGAAAAACAACAAATAACACACAAGGGAATCCCCATAAGGTTAACAGCTGATCTTTCAGCAGAAACTCTGCAAGCCAGAAGGGATTGGCAGGACATATTTAAAGTGATAAAGGAGAAAAACCTACAACAAAGATTACTTTCCCCAGCAAGGATCTCATTCAGATTTGATGGAGAAACAAAAACCTTTACAGACAAGCAAAAGCTGAGAGAGTTCAGCAACACCAAACCAGCTTTACAACAAAAGGTAAAGGAACTTCTCTAGGCAAGTATCACAAGAGAAGGAAAAGACCTACAATAATGAACCCAAAACAATTAAGAAAATGGGAATAGGAACATGCATATTGATGATTACCTTAAAAGTAAATGGACTAAGTGCTCCCACAAAGAGACACAGACTGGCTCAACGGATACAAAAACAAGACTCTTATATATGCTGTCTACAAAAGACCCACTTCAGACCTAGTGAAACATACTGAGTGAAAGTGAGGGGATGGAAAAATATATTCAATGCAAATGGAAATCAAAAGAAAGCTGGAGTAGCAATTCTCATATCAGACAAAATAGACTTTAAATAAAGACTATTACAAGAGGCAAAGAAGGACACTATATAACGATCAAGGGATCGATCCAAGAAGAAGATATAACAATTGTAAATATTTATGCACCCAACGTAGGAGCACCTCAGTACATAAGCAAATACTAAGAGCCATAAATGGGGAAATTGACAGTAACAAAATCATAGTAGGAGACTTTAACACCCCAATTTCACCAATGGACAGATCATCCAAAATGAAAAAAAAATAAGGAAACACAACCTTTAAATGAAATATTAAACAAGATGGACTTAATTGATATGTATAGAATATTCTACCCCAAAACAACAGAATACATATTTTTCTCAAGTTCTCATGGAACATCCTCCAGGATAGATCATATATTGGGTCACAAATCAAGCCTTGGTAAATTTAAGAAAATTGAAATTGTATCAACTATCTTTTCCGACCACAACGCTATGAGACTAGATATCAATTACAGAAAAATGTGTAAAAAATACAAAGTCATGGAGGCAAAACAATACACTACTTAATAACGAAGAGATCATTGAAGAAATCAAAGTGGAAATCAAAAAATACCAAGAGACGGGCTTTCCTGGTAGCACAGTGGTTGAGAGTCCGCTGCCGATGCAGGGGACGTGGGTTCGTACCCCGGTCCGGGAAGATCTCACATGCCACGGAGCAGCTGGGCCCTTGAGCCATGGGCGCTGAGCCTGCACGTCTGGAACCTGTGCTTCACCACAGGAGAGGCCACAACAGTGAGAGGACCGTGTACCGCATACACACACAAAAAAACAAGTGACAAATGACAATGAAAACACGATGATCCAAAACTTATGGGATGCAGCAAAAGCAGTTCTAAGAAGGAATTTTATTCCAATACAAACCTACCTTAAGAAATAGGAAGCATCTCAAACAAGCAACGTAACCTTGCAAATAAAGCAAATAGAGAAAGAAGAACAAAAAAACCCAAAATTAGCAGAAGGAAAAAAATCATAAAAATCAGATCAGAAATTAAAGAAAAAGAAATGAAGGAAACGATAGCAAACATCAATAAAACTAAAAGTTTGTTCTTTGAGAAGATAAACAAAATTTATAAACCATTAGCCAGACTCATCAAGAAAAAAGGGGAGAAGACTCAAATCAATAGAATTCAAAATGAAAAAAGGGAACTAACAACTGAAACTGCAGACATACAAAGGATCATGAGAGATTTCTACAAGCATCACTACACCTATAAAATGGACAACCTGGAAGAAGTGGACAAATTCTTAGAAATGCACAACCTGCTGAGACTGAATCAGGAAGAAATACAAAATATGAACAGACCAATCACAAGCACTGAAATTGAAACTGTGATTAAAAATCTTCCAACAAACCAAAACCCAGGACTAGATGGCTTCACAGGCGAATTCTATCAATCATTTAGAGAAGAGCTAACACCTATCCTTCTTAAACTCCTCCAAAATATGGCAGAGGGACAAACACTCCCAAACTCATTTTATGAGGCCACCATCACCCTGATACCAAAACCAGAAAAAGATATCAAAAAGAAAGGAAACTAGAGGCCAATATCACTGAACAACATAGCCACAAAAATCCTCAAGAAAATACTAGAAAACAGAATCCAACAGCACATTAAAAGCTTCATACACCGTGATCAAGTTGGGTTTATTCCAGTAATGAAAGGATTCTTCAATATATGCAAATCAATCAATGTGATACACCATATTAACTAATTGAAGGAGAAAAACCATATGACCATCTCTGTCGATGCAGAGAAAGCTTTCAACAAAATTCAACACCCATTTATGATAAAAAACCCTGCTGAATATAGGCATAGAGGAGCTTTCCTCAACATAATAAAGGCCATATATGACACACCCACAGCCAACATCATCCTGAATGTTGAAAAAATGAAACTCTTTCCACTAAGATCAGGAAAAAGACAAGGTTGCCCACTCTCACCACTATTCTTCAACACAGTTTTGGACGTTTTAGCTACAGCAATCAGAGAAGAAAAGGAAATAAATGGAATCCAAATCGGAAAAGAAGAAGTAAAGCTGTCACTGTTTGAAGATGACATGATACTATACATAGAGGATCCTAAAGATGCTACCAGAAAACTACTAGAGCTAATCAATGAATTTGGTAAAGTAGAGGGATAAAAAATTAATGCACACAAATGTCTGGCATTCCTATACACTAATGATGAAAAATCTGAATGTGAAATTAAGAAATCACTCCCATTTACCACTGCAACAAAAAGAATAAAATATATAGGAATAAACCTACCTAAGGAGCCAAAAGACGTGTATGCGGAAAATTATAAGACACTGATGAAGGAAATTAACGATGTTACGAATAGATGTTCTTGGATTGGAAGAATCAACATTGTGAAAATGACTCTACTACGCAAAGCAATCTATAGATTCAATGCAATCCCTATCAAACTACCACTGGCATTTTTCACAGAACTAGAACAAAAAATTTCACAATTTGTATGGAAGCATAAAGACCCCAAATAGCCAAAGCAATGTTGAGAGTGAAAAACGGAACTGGAGGAATCAAACTCCCTGACTTCAGACTATACTACAAATCTACAGTAATCAAGACAGTATGGTACTGGCACAAAAACAGAAATATAGATCAATGGAACAGGATAGAAATCCCAGAGATAAACCCCCACACATATGTTCACCTTATCTTTGGTAAAGGAGGCAGGAATGTACAGTGGAAAAAGGACAGCCTCTTCAATAGGTGGTCCTGGGAAAACTGGACAGCTACATGTAAAATAATGAAATTAGAACACTCCCTAACACCATACACAAAAATAAACTCAAAATGGATTAAAGACCTAAATATGAGGCAAGACTCGATCAAACTCTTAGAGGAAAACATAGGCAGAACACTCTATGACATAAATCACAGCAAGGTCCTTTTTGACCCACCTCCTAGAGAAATGGAAATAACAACAAAAATAAACCTAATGAAACTTTAAAGCTTTTGCACAGCAAAGGATACCATAAACAAGACCAAAAGACAACCCTTAGAATGGGAGAAAATATTTGCAAATGAAGCAACTGACAAAGTATTAATGTCCAAAATTTACAAGCAGCTCATGCAGCTCAATAAAAAATAAAGAACCCAATCCAAAAATGGGCAGAAGACCTAAATAGACATTTCTCCAAAGAAGATACACAGACTGCCAACAAACACATGAAAGAATGCTCAACATAATTAGTCATTAGAGAAATGCAAATCAAAACTACAATGAGATATCCTCTCACACAGGTGAGAATGTCCATCATCAAAAAATCTAGAAACAATTAATGCTGGAGAGGGTGTGGAGAAAAAGGAACCCTCTTGCACTGCTGGTGGGAATGTAAATTCATATACAGCCTTTATGGAGAACAGTATGGAGGTTCCTTAAAAATCTAAAAATAGACTTGCCATATGCCCCAGCAATCCCACTACTAGACATATACCCTGGGAAAACCATAAGTCAAAATGAGTCATGCACCAATATGTTCATTGCAGCTCTATTTACAATAGCCAGGACATGGAAGCAACCTAAGTGCCCATCAACAGATGAATGGATAAAGAAGATATGACACATATATACAATGGAATATTACTCAGCCATAAAGAGAGACGAAATTGAGTTATTTGTAGTGAGGTGGATGGACATAGTGTCTGTCATACAGAGTGAAGTAAGTCAGAAAATGAAAAAACAATACTGTATGCTAAGACATATATATGGAACCTAATGGGAAAAAAATCATGAAGAACCTAGGGGAAGATGGGAATAAAGACAGAGACCTACTAGAGAAAGGACTTGAGGATATGGAGAGGGGGAAGGGTAAGCTGTGATAAAGTGAGAGAATGGCATGGACATATATACACTACCAAAGGTAAATTAGATAGCTAGTGGGAAACAGCCGCATAGCACATGGTGATCAGCTCGGTGGTTTGTGACCACCTAGAAGGGTGGCATAGGGAGTGTGGGAGGGAGGGAGATGCACGAGGGAAGAGATATAGGAACATATGTATAACTGATTCACTTTGTTATAAAGCAGAAACTAACACACCATTGTAAAGCAATTATACTGCAACAGAAATGTTAAAAAAAAAAGTCTACACCCCTTTATGAGAACAACTCTGTAGAAAGTGAGCATAGAGCAAAACTACGTCAACCTAAAAAAGGCCATATATACAAACCCAGAGCAAATAGCATTATCAATGTTGAAAAACTGAAAGCACTTCCTCTAAGTGCAGGAACAAGACAAGGGTATCCACTCTCTCCACTATTATTCAACATAGTTATGGAAGTCCTAGTCACAGCAATCAGAGAAGGAAAAGAAATGAAAGTACTCCAATTTGGAAAAGGAAAATAAACCTGTCACTGTTTGCAAATGACATGAAACGACACATAGAAAATCATAAAGATGCCAGCAGAAATCTGCTAGAACTCATCAATGAATTTAGTACAGTTGCACAATACAAAATTAATACATGAATATCTCTTACATTCCTATACAGTAACAATGGAAGAACAGAAAGGTAAACTAAGGAAACAAACCCATTTACCACTGCAACCAAAAGTATAAAATACCTAGGAATAAACCTACCTAAGGAAACAAAAAAGTGTGTTCAGAACACAATAAGAAAATGATGAAAATATCAAAGATGATACAAAAAGATGGAGATATATACCATGTTCTTGGATAAGAAGAATCATTTTGAAAATGACTACACTATATAAAGCAATATACAGATTCAGTGCAATCCCTAGCAAATTGTCAAAGGCATTTTTCAGAGAATTAGAACAAAAAAAATTATAATTTGTATGGAAACACAAAAGACCCTGAAGAGCCAATGCAATCTTGAGAAAGAAAGAAGGAACTGAGGGAATCAGGCTCCCTGACTTCAAACTATACTACAGGGCTACAGTAATTAACACAGTATTGTAGGATGACCATCAAGATGGCAGAGGAGTAAGATGTGGAGATCACCTTCCTCCCCACAAATATATAAAAATACATCTACATGTGGAACAACTCCTACAGAACACCTACTGAATGCTGGCAGAATATGTCAGACTTCCCAAAAGACAAGTTACTCGCCACGTACATGGGTAGAGCAACAGAAAATAAAAAAAAAAAAACAGAAACAAAAGAATAGGGAAGAGGCCTGCACCTCTGGGAGGGAGCTGGGAATGAGGAAAAGATTCCACACACTAGGAAGCCCCTTCACTGGAGGAAATGAGGAATGGGGGGCTGTGAAGCTTTGGAGCCACGGAGGAGATCACAGAAACAAGGGTGCAGAGGGAAAAGCAGAGAGATTCTCACACAGAGGATCAGTGTCGACCAGCACTCAGCTGCCCGAGAGGATTTTCTGCTTAGCCGCTGGGGCAGGTGAGGGTTTGGAGCTGAGGCTCTGGCTTCGGAATACAGACCTCAGGGAGAGGACTGAGATTGGCTGCATGAACACAGCCTAAATGGGCTAGTGCACCACAGCTAATGAAGAGGGAGTCCGACAAAAAGTTTGGAACTGCCTAAGAGTCAAGATACCATTGTTTCAGGGTGACCAATGAGAGGAGATTAAGAATATCACCTAAATGAGCTTCAGAGATTGGTGCGAGCTGCAGCTATCAGTGCAGACACCAGAGAGAGGCATGAAATGATAAGGCTGCTGCTGCAGCCACCAAGAAACCTGTGTGCAAGCATAGGTCACTATCCACACCTCTCCTCCTGGGAGCCTGTGCATCCCACCACTGCCAGGGTCCTGTGACCCAGGGACAACTTCCCGGGGGAACAAATGGGATGCCTCAAGCTGTTGCAACATCATGATGGCCTCTGCTGCTGAAAGCTCGCCCCACATTCTGAACCCCTCCCACTCCCCTTCCTGAGTGAGCCAGAGCCCACTAATAAGCTGCTCCTTTAACCTTCTCCTCTCTGGGCGAAAAACAGACGCTAGAGGGCGACCTACATCCCGAGGTGGGGTCAAATCAAAAGCTAAACCCCAGGAGCTGTGTGAACAAAGAAGAGAGAGTGAAATTTCTCCTTGCAGTCTCAGGAGCAGAGGATTAAATGTCCACAATCAACTTGATGTACACAGCATCTGTGGAATACCTGAATAGACAATGAATCATCCCAAAACTGAATCTGTGGACTTTGGGAGTAAATGGAGACCTGGGGTTTCCTGGATGTGACTGAATAGTTTCTGATTTTTATGTTTATCTTAGCATAGTTTTTAGCACTTGTCATCATTAGGGGATTTGTATATTGATTTAGTAGCATTCCTTTTCTTAATTAATTTTTATTTTTTCATTTTAATAAATTTTTATTTTTATTTTAATAACTTCATTTTATTTCATGTCTCTTTCTTTTGTTCTCCCTTTTCTTCTGACTTGTGTGGCTGACAGGGTCTTCATGATCTGGTCAGGTGTCAGGCCTGAGCCTCAGAGGTAGGAGAGCTAAGTCCAGGACACTGGACCACCAGAGACCTCCCAGCCACAAGTAATATCAATTGACAAGAACTCTCACAGAGATCTCTCTCTCTCAAAGCTAAGTCCCAGCTCCACTGAACGACCAGCAAGCTACAGTGCTTGGCATCCCATGCCAAACAACTAGCAAGACAGGAACACAACATCACGCATTAGCGGAGAGGCTGCCTAAAATCATAATAAGTTCACAGACACCAAAAAACACACCACCAGATGCGGTCCTGACCACCAGAAAGCCAAGATCCAGCCTCATCCACCAGGAACAGGCACCAGTCCCCTCCACCAGGAAACCTACACAATCCACTGAACCAACATTACTCACTGGGGGCAGACACCAAAAACAGTGGGAATGATGAACTTGCAGCCTGCAAAAAGGAGACCCCAAACAAAGTAAGTTAAGCAAAATGAGAAGGCAGAGAAATACACAGCAGATGAAGGAGCAAAGTAAAAGCCCACCAAAACAAAACAAGGAAGAGGAAATAGTCAGTATCCCTGAAAAATAATTCAGAGTAAAGATAGTAAACATGATCCAAAATCTTGTAAAAAGAATGGAGAAAATAATACAAACGCTTAACAAGGACCTAGAAGAACTAAAGAGCAAACAAACAATGATTAACAACATGATAAATGAAATTAAAAGTTCTCTAGAAGGAATCTATAGCAGAATAACTGAGGCAGAAGAATGGATAAGTGACCTGGAAGGCAAAATAGTGGAGATACCTACCACAGAGCAGAATAAAAAAAAAAAGAATTAAAAGAATTTAGGATAGTCTCAGAGACTTCTGGGACAACACTTAATGCACCAACATTCGAATTATGGGGGTACCAGAAGAAGAAGAGGAAAAGAAAGTGTCTGAGAAAATAGTTGAAGAGATTATAGTTGAAAACTTCCCTAACATGGGAAAGGAAACACTCAGTCAAGTCCAGACAGCATAGATGCCCATGCAGGATGAATCCAAGGAGAAACATGCAAAGACACATATGAATCAAACTATTAAAAATTAAATACAAAGAAAAAATATTAAAAGTCACAAGGGAAAGCAACAAATAACACACAAGGGAATCCCCATAAGGTTAACAGCTGAATTTTTAGCAGGAAATCTGCAAGCCAGAAGGGAGTGACAGGACATATTTAAAGTGATGAAAGGGAAAAACCTACAACCAAGATTACTCTACCCAGCAAGGATCTCATTGAGATTCGACAGAGAAATTCAAAACTTTACAGACAAGCAATAGTTCAGAGAATTCAGCACCACCAAACCAGATCTACAATAAATGCTAAAGGAACTTCTCTAGGCAGGTAACACAAGAGAAGGAAAAGACTTACAATAACAAACAGAAAACAATTAAGAAAACAGTAATAGAACATACATATCGATAATTACCTTAAACATAAATGGATTAAATGATCAAAACAAAAGACATAGACTGGCTGAATGGATACCAAAAAAGACCCAGATATATACTCTCTACAAGAAACCCACTTTAGACATAGGGACACATACAGATTGAAAGTGAGGGAATGGATAAAGATATTCCATGCAACTGGAAATCAAAAGAATGTTGGAGTAGAAATTCTCATATCAGACAGAATAGACTTTAAAATAAAGTCTATTACAGAGACAAAGTAAGAAAGTACATAACAGCAAATGAATCAATCCAAGAAGAAGATATAACAATTGTAAATATTTATGCACCCAACATAGGAACACCGCAATACATAAGGCAAATACTAACAACCATAAAAGGGGAAATTGACAGTAACATTATCATAGTAGGGGACTCTGTCCACTTTCACCAATGGACAGATAATCCAAAATGAAAATAAAAAAGGAAACACAAGCTTTAAAGGATACATTACACAAGATGGACTTAATTGATATTTATAGGACATTCCATCCAAAAACAATAGAATACACTTTCTTTTCAAACACTCAAGGAACATTCTCCAGGATAGATCACATCTTGTGTCACAAATCAAGCCTTAGTAAATTTAAGAAAATTGAAATCGTATCAAGTAACTTTCCTGACCACAATGCTATGAGACTACATATCAATAACAGGAAAAAAAAACTGTAAAAAATACAAACATATGGAGGCTAAATAATACACTACAAAATAATGAAGAGATCACTGAAGAAATCAAAAATACCTAGAAATAAATGACAATGAAAAGATGGTGATGCAAAACCTATGGGGTTCAGTGAAAGAAGTTGTAAGATGAAGTTTATAGCAATAAAATCCTACATCAATAAACAAGAAAAAAAAACACACCTACACACCTATGCTTAAACTAAAGCAATTAGAGAGAGAAGAACAAAAAACCAAATTAGTAGAAGGAAAGAAATCGTAAAATTCAGATCAGAAATAAATGAAAAAGAAATGAAGGAAACAATAGCAAAGACCAATAAAACTAAAACTGGTTCTTTGAGAAGATAAATGAAATTGATAAACCATTAGCAAGACTTATCAAGAAAAGAAGGAAAAAGACTAAAACACAATTAGAAGTGAAAAAGGTGAAGTAAGAACTGACAGTACAGAAATACAAAGGATCATGGGAGATTACTACAAGCAAGTATATGCCAATAAAAAGGACAACCTGGAAGAAATGGATGAATTCTTAGAAAAGCACAACCTTCTGAGACTGAACCAGGAAGAAAGAGAAAATATAAACACAGCAATCACAAGCACTGAAATTCAAACTGTGAATAAAAATCTTTCAGCAATAAAAACCCCATGATCAGACGGCTTCACGGGTGAATACTATCAGACATTTAGAGATCTAACACCTATCCTTCCAAAACTCTTCAAAATATAAGAGGAGGAACACTCCCAAACTCATTCTACGAGGCCACCATCACCCAGATACCTAAACCAGACAAAGATGTCACATAAAAAGAAAACTAAAGGCCAATATCACTGATGAATATAGATGCAAAAATCCTCAACCAAATACTAGCAAACAGAATCCAACAGCAAATTAAAAGGATTGTACACCATGATCAAGTAGAGTTTATCCCCGGAATGCAAGGATTCTCCATTATACACTAATCAATCAATGTGATATACCACACTATCAAATGGAAGGAGAAAAACAATATGATCATCTCAATAGATGCAGAAAAAGCTTTAGACAAAGTTCAACACCAATTTATGATAAAAATGCTCTAAAAATTAGGCATAAAGGGAACTTTCCTCAACATAATAAAGGCCATATATGACAAACCCACAGCCAACACCGTTTTTCAACATGGTGAAAAACTGAAAGCATTTCCACTAAGATCAGGAACAAGACAAGGTTGCCCACTCTCACCACTCTTATTCAACATAGTCTTGGAAGATTTAGCCACAGCAATCAGAGAAGAAAAGGAAATAAAAAGAATCCAAATCGGAAAAGAAGAAGTAAAGCTGTCACTGTTTGCAGATGACATGATACTATACATAGAGAATCCTAAAGATGCTACCAGAAAACCACTAGAGCTAATCAATGAATTTGGTAAAGTAGCAGGATACAAAATTAATGCACAGAAACAACTTGCATTTCTATACACCTATGATGAAATATCTGAAAGAGAAATTAAGAAAACCCTCCCATTTGCCACTGAAACATAAAAAACAAAATACCTAGGAACAAACCTAAGTTAACAAGAAAGCTGTATGCAGAAAATTATAAGACAATGATGAAAGAAATTAAAGATGATACAAACAGATGGAGAGATATACCATGTCCTTGGATTGGAAGAACCAATATTGTGAAAATGACTCTACTACCCAAAGCAATCTCAGAATCAATGCAATCCCTATCAAACTACCAATGGCATTTTTCACAGAACTAGGAAAAATTTTTCACAAATTTTATGGAAACACAAAAGACCCTGAATAGGCAAAGCAATCTTGAGAAAGAAAAACAGAGCTTAAGGAATCAGGCTCCCAGAGTTCAGACTATACTATAAAGCCACAGTAATCAAGACAGTATGGTACTGGCACAAAAAAAGAAATATAGATCAATGGAACAGGATAGAAACTCCAGAGGTAAACCCATGCACGTATGGTCACCTTATACTTGATAAAGGAAGCAATAATAAAAAATAGAGAAGACAGTCTCTTCAATAAGTGTTACTGGGAAAATAGGACAGCTACATGTAAAAGAATGAAATTAGAGTGCTCCCTTCCACCATATGCAGAAATAAACTCAAAATGCATTAAAGACCTAAATGTAAGTCCAAACTCTTAGAGAAAAACATAGGAAGAACACTCTATGATGTACATCACAGCAAGATCCTTTTTGACCCACCTCATAGAGAAATGGAAATAAAAATAAACAAATAGAATCTAATGAAACTTCAAAGCTTTTGCACAGCAAAGGAAACCGTAAACAAGACCAAAAGACAATGCTCAGACTGGGAGAAAATATTTGCAAATGAAGCAACTGTAAAAGGACTAATCTCCAAAATATACAAGCAGCTCATGCAGCTCAACAACAAAAAAAACAAACAACCCAATCCAAAAATGGGCAGAGGACCTAAATAGACATCTCTCCAAAGAAGATATACAGATTGCCAACAAATACATGAAAGAATGCTCAACATCACTAACCATTAGAAAAAGGCAAATCAAAATTACAATGAGGTATCAACTCACACCAGTCAGAATGGCCATCATCAGGAAGTCTACAAACAATGAATTCTTGAGAGGGTGTGGAGGAAAGGGAACCCTCTTTCATTGTTGGTGTGAATGTAAATTGATACAGTCACTATGGGAACAATATGGAGGTTCCTTAAAATACTAAAATTATAACTACCATACGACCCAGCAATCCCACTACTGGGCATATACCCTGAGAAATCCATAATTCAGAAAGAGTGATGTGCCACAATTTTCATTGCAGCTCTATTTACAATAGCCAGGACATGGAAGCAACCTAAGTGTCCATCAACAGATGAATGGATAAAGAAGATGCGGCACATATATACAATGGAATGTTACTCAGCCATAAAAAGGAACGAAATTGAATTACTTATAGGGATGTGGATGGACCTAGAGTCTGTCATACAGAGTGAATTAAGTCAGAAAGAGAAAAACAAATACTGTATTCTAACACATATATATGGAATCTAAGGGGGAAAAAAAAGTCATGAAGAACCTGGGGCAAAACGAGAATAAAGACACAGACCTACTAGAGAATGGACTTGAGTATATGGGGAAGGGGAAAGATAAGCTCTGACAAAGTAAGATAATGGCATGGACATATATACACTATCAAACCTAAAATAGATAGCTAGTGGGAAGCAGCTGCAGAGCACAGGGAGATCACCTCGGTGGTTTGTGACCACCTAGAGGGGTGGGATAGGGAGGGTGAGAGGGAGGGAGACTCAAGAGGGAAGAGATATGGAAACATATGTATATGTATAACTGATTCACTTTGTTATAAAGCAGAAACTAACATACCATTGTAAAGCAATTATACTCTAATAAAGATGTTCAAAAAAATCCATAATAGAATAAAAGTGGAAAATTTACAAGTCTGTGAAGATTAAACAGCATACTCTTCAATAAAACAGTGTGTTCTAGAAGAAATCACAATAGAAATTAGAAAATATTTAAAGGCAATGAAAATATATCAAAACTTATGGTATGCAATGAAAGCAGTGCTTAGAGGAAAATTTATGCCTTTAAATGCCTATGTTAGGAATGAATAAAGATCTCCAATCACCAACCTAACCTTACCTCTTAAAGAACTACAAAAAGAAGAGCAAGTTAATCTCAAATCTATTAGAAGGAATGTAATAATAAATATTATTATAAAGAAAAATGAAATAGAGAATAGAAAAATAATAGAGAAAAATTAATGATTGAAAAATTTTGTTCTTTGAAAAGATCAACAAAATTGAGAAACCTTTAGCTAGATAACAGGAGAAAATGCAAATAACTAAAATACAAAATGGAAGACAGAGCATTACTTATGACCATATGAAGATAAAAATATTTGTAAGAGAATAATATGAAAAATTCTTGGCCAATAAATTAGATAACCTAGATGAAATAGACAAATTTCTGAAAACACACAAATCATATAAATTGACTCAAAAATCAAAAGAAAATTTCATCATACCTGTAACAAGTGAAAATACTGAATTAATAATCAAAACATTCCCAGTAAGGAAAAGTCCTGGACCAGATGATTTTATTGGGGAATTATACAAAGATTAACAAAAGTCTTCTCAATTTCTTGCAAAAAATGAGCAGGAGGGAGCTTTTCATAATTCATTCTAGGTGGCTAGCATTAGTCTGATACCAAAACCATACAAAAAATCACAGAAAATAAAACTACAGGCCAGTATCCCTTATGAATATAGAGACAAAAATCCTCAACAAAATATTAGCAAATATAATCCAATAGCATATTAAAAAGAATTAATTACTTTGACAAAGTGGGACCTTTCCCAGGAATGCAGGTTTGTTTAACATAAGAAAATTAATGCAATATATTAATTTAGTAGAAAAACAGGGGAATCATATGATCATCGTAATTGATTCAGAAAATATATTCAACAAAATCCAACACTCTTTCATGATAAATAATTCTCAGAAAACTATGAATTGAAAGAAAATTCATCAATGTGATAAAAGAATTTATACATTAAAAAACCCCATAGTTAATATTATGCTCAATGATGTAAGACTGAAAAAGTATCCCTAAAATAAGGAACAAGACAAGGATATATGTTTTTATTGCTGCCATTCAACGTTATACTGGACGTTATAACCAGAGGTATTAGACAAAAAAGAATTGAAATGCATACAAATTATCAAGGAATTGGTATAACTTTATTCTCAGATGAGATAATCTTATATATAGAAATTCCAAAAGAATCCACAAGAGATTAGCACTAAAAATGAGTTCACTGAAGTTTCAGGGTATCTGATTCACACTTAAAAATCAGTTGTATTTCTACAAACTAGCAGTGAACAATCTGAAAAATAAAGAAATCGGTTTCACAGCTCATACAACTCAATACTGAATGAAAAAACAACCCAATCAAACAATGGGCAGACGACCTAAATAGACATTCATCCAAAGAAGCCATATAGATGGCCAAGAAGCACATGAAAGGGAACTTAACATCGCTAATTACTAGAGAATTGCAAATCAAAACTACAGTGAGGTATCACCTCACACCAGTCAGAATGGCCATCATCAAAATATCTACAAGCTATAAATGCTGGAGGGGGTGTGGAGAAAAGGGAACCCTCTTGCACTGTTTGTGGGAATTTAAATTGATACTGTCACTATGGAGAACACTATGGAGATTCCTTAAAAGAACTAAAAATAGAACTACCATATGACCCAGCAATCCCACTACTGAGCATATACCCTGAGAATACCATAATTAAAAAGATTTATGTACCAAAATATTCATTGCAGCACTATTTACAATAGCCAGGAAAGGGAAACAACCTAAATGTCCATAAATGGATGGATGGATAAAGATGTGGTACGTATATATAATGGAATATTATTCAGCCATAGAAAGAAATGAAATTGAATCATTTGTAGAGATTTGGATGGACCTAGAGTCTGTCATACAGAGCAAAGTAAGTCAGAAAGAGAAAAACAAATATCATATATTAATACATATGTGTGGAATCTAGAAAAATGGTACAGATGGACCTAATTGCAAGGCAGGAATAGAAAGGCAGACATAGAGAACGGATTTGTAGACACAGGGGGAAGGTGAGGGTGGGATGAACTGGGTGATTAGGTTTGACGTAAATACACTACCATGTGTAAAATAGATAGCTAGGGGGAACCTGCTGTATTGTACAGAGAACTCAGCTTAGCGCTCTGTGATGACCTAGATGGGTGGGGTGGGGGGTAATGGAGGTTCACAAGGGAGGGGATATGTGTATACATATAGGTGATTCACTTCATTGTACAACAGAAACTAACACAACATTGTAAAGCAATCATATTCCAATTAAAAAAAAAAGAAATTCCCAAAGAATCCACAAGAAAGAGAGTAGCACTAATAAATGAATGCAATGAAGTTGCAGTGTACCTGATCCACACTCAAAAATCAGTTGTGGGTCTTCCCTGGTGGCACAGTGGTTGAGAGTCTGCCTGCTGATGCGGGGGATGCGGGTTCGTGTCCCAGTCTGGGAGGATCCCACATGCCGTGGAACGGCTGGACCTGTGAGCCATAGCTGCTGAGCCTGCGTGCCCGGAGCCTGTGCTCCACAAGGGGAGAGGCCACAACAGTGAGAAGCCCGCGTACCGCAAAAAAAAAAAAAAAAACAGTTGTGTTTCTTCAAACTAGCAGTGAACAATCTGAAAAATAAATTAAGAAATCAGATTCACAGCTCATACAACTCAATATTGAATAAGCAAACAGCCCAATCAAAAAATGGGCAGACGACCTAAATAGACATGTATCCAAAGAAGCCATACAGATGGCAAACAAGCACATGAAGAGGTACTTAACATCACTAATGACTAGAGAAATGAAAATCAAAACCATAATGAGGTATCACCTCACACTGGTCAGAATGGCTATCACCAAAAGTTTACAAATAATAAAGGTTGAAGAAGGTGTGTAGAAGAGGAAATCTCCTACGCTGTTGGTGGGAATGTAAATTGCTGCAGTCACTACTGAGGACAGTAAGGAGGTTCCTTAAGAAACTAAAAATAGAGTTACCATATGATCCACTGATTCCACTCCTGGGCATATATCTGGAGTAAACTGTAATTCAAAAAGTTACATACACCCCTATATTCATAGCAACACTATTTACAATAGCCAAGACATAGAAACAACCCAAGAGCCCATCAACAGATGATTGGCTTAAGAAGATCTGGTGTGTGTATGTGTATATATATATATATATATATATATATATATATATATATATATATATACAGTTGGATATTACTCAGCCTTAAAAAAGAATGAAATATTGCCATTTGTAGCAACATGGATGGACTTGAGCATATTATACTAAGTGAAGTAAGTCAGACAGAAAAATACAAATATATGATATCATTTATATGTGGAATCTAAAAAATAATACGAATGAATTTATATGCAAAACAGAAACAGACTCACAGATATAGAAGGCAAACTTATGGTTGCCAAAGGGGAAAAGAAGTGGGTGGGAGGGATAAATTAGAAATATGGGATTAATAGATACAAACTACCATACATAAAATAGGTAAGCAATAAAGGTTTACTGTATAGCACAGGGAACTATATTCAATATCTTGCTATGACCTATAATGGAAAATAATCTGAAATATATATATTGTTTTATATATATATATATCTATCTTAATCACTTTGCTGTACACCTGAAATAACACAATATTATAAATCAACTATATTTCAATTAAAAAATAGAAATCAGTTTTATTTACAATAGCATCTAAAAGAATAAAATCTTTGGCATTAAATCTAGTCAATGAGGTGAAAGAGTGTTGCTTTAATATCTATGAAACACTGATGAAAGAAATTAAAAAACCTAAATAAATGGAAAGATATTTTGTTTCATGAATAGAGTGACTTAAAATGTCCATACTACTCAAAGCAATCTACAGATTTAATGCAATCCCTGTTAAATTTCAACAGCCTTTTCTCATAAATGAAAAAAACAATCCTCAAATTCATATTGGACCAAGAGGCCCTGAATAGCCTAAAAAATCTTAAAAAGGAAGAATAAAGTTAGAGTAGTCACACTACCAAACTTCAAAACTTCCTGTAATTTTATAGTAATTAAAACAATATGGTACTGGTGTAATGACAAACATACAGACCAATAGAATAGAGAGGCTAGAAACAAACTCTCATATAAATGATGAATTAATTTTTGAGAAGGGTTTTAAGACTATTCAACTGTGAAAGGACAGTGTTTTCAATAAACTGTACTGGAAAAACTATATCCACATACCAAAAAATGAAGTTAGAACTTTATCTTACTCAATACACAAAAATTAACAAAATGAATCAAAGACAAACTTGAGTTAAACCTATAAATCTCTTAGAATAAATCAATGCAAAAAATCTGCATGACATTGGATATGGCTAACTTTATGAATGCTACACCAAAAGCACAGGATAAAAAGAAAAACAAGATAAATTGATCTTCCTCACAATTAAGAACTTTTGTGTATGAAAAGATTATATCAAGAAATAAAAGGATAACCTACTGAATGGGATAAATTATTGTCAAATTATATATCTGATTAAGGAATAACATCCACAATATATAAATAATCCTTACAGTTTAACAACAAAGAAACAATCCAATTCAAAAACGGGCAAAGGACTTTAATAGACACTTGAATAGACAGACACCAAATATATACAAATGGACAATAAAGACATGAAAAGATCCTTAACATTATTATTTTTAAGGGAAATGTAAATCAAAACCACAATGAAATAGCACTTCAAACGTACTAGGATGGGTATAATAAAAACAGAAAATGACAAATATTGACGAGGATGTGGAGAAATCAGAATTCTTGTTCATTGCTGGTGGAAATGTAAGTTGGTGAGGTCACTGGAAAGAAGAGTGTGGAAGTGTTTAAAATGTTTAAACATAGTACCATTATATGACCCAGAAATTCCTCTCCTGAGTATATATCAAAAATAATTGAGGGCTTCCCTGGTGGCGCAGTGGTTGAGAATCTGCCTGCTAATGCAGGGGACACGGGTTTGAGCCCTGGTCTGGGAGGATCCCACATGCTGCGGAGCAACTAGGCCCGTGAGCCACAGCTACTGAGCCTGCGCTTCAGGAGCTTGTGCTCCACAGCAAGAGGCCGCGATAGTGAGAGGCCCACGCACTGCGATGAAGAATGGCCCCTGCTTGCCACAACTAGAGAAAGCCCTCACACAGAAACGAAGACACAACACAGAAAAAATAAGTTAATTAATTAATAAATTCCTACCCCCAACATCTTCTAAAAAAGAAAAAAAAATAATTGAAAGCAAGGGCTTAAACTGATACTTGTACACTCATGTACATAGCAGCATTATTCACAATAGCCACAAGATGGAAAGAACCCAAGTGTCCATAAATAGATGAATGGATAAACGAAAGTGGTACATTCACAGAACAGAATACAACTCAGCCATAAAAAGGAATGATATTTTAATACATGCTACACTGTGTATGACCCTTTAAAACATCGCAGTAAGTGAAATAACCCAGTCATATAATGACAAATATTGTATGATTATACTTATGTGAGGTACCTAGAAAAGGCAAATTCATAGAGACAAAAAGTAGAATAGAGTTTACAAGAGGTTGTTGGAGGCAGATAATGTTATGTATTATTTAATGGACACAGAGTTTTGTTGAGGATGATAAAAATATTGTGGAATAAACTATGGTGATGGCTGCAAAACATTGACAATGTGTTAATGCCATTGTATATTTATGAATGAATTTATGAATTGTATAACTATGAATGGTTAAAATGATAAATACTATGTTTTGTATATTTTACAACAATTAAAATGTAAAATTAAAAACTCACACTAAGGGCTTCCCTGGTGGCACAGTGGTTGAGAGTCCGCCTGCCGATGCAGGGGGCACAGGTTCGTGCCCCGGTCCAGGAGGACTCCACATGCCACGGAGCATCTGGGCTCGTGAGCCGTGGCCACTGGGCCTGCGCGTCCAGAGCCTGCGCTCCGCAGCGGGAGAGGCCACAGCGGTGAGAGGCCCGTGTACCGCAAAAAAAAAAAAAAAAAAAAACCTCACACTAAAAAAAAAAACCTTCATTTGAATGCTTCCCAGATCAGGAACTAACATTTGTGAACTTCTTAAATGAACGATCTCTCTGGTTCCTCTGAATATTTTAGTATATATTTCTATGGTGATGGTGAAATATCTGGGCTACATTGTAGGCTAATGGTATTATTTGCCTAGATTAATTTTGACTGTCTGTTACTCTAGCTAGTTGCAAAATCAAGATTTTTTTCAAAGTGATTAGCTATTTGTTGCATGTATGTATAAAGTCTTAGTCTTCTTTCTTTGTCTATTTTGTAGATAAAGTGTCAAGAAGAATTATATTTCCCCTATTCAGGTATTCAGTAAATTAGAAAGGGAGAAAATGAGGAAATCTAACAAGGCTAAAGAATAAAGGAGAATAGCACTTTAGAGAATAAGAATAAATCAAAAAACATCTTTTATAAAATAGAGAGATATACTGTATTCATGGATGTAAATACTGAACATCTAAAGATGTCAGTTCAAAGTTATAAGTAGATCTAATGTAATTCATATGAAAATCTAAATAAGATTTTTGTAAACAAAATTATACTAAAATGTATTTGGAAAGACAGTAATTTAGAATATCCTAATCAATTTCAAATAAGAAGAATAAACTGGGAGGAATAACTAAAGGTTTTTAAGGCTTCTTTTGGAGGTACTAATAATCAAAACTGTGTGGTACTAGTGAAGGGATAAACATAAAAATCAATGGAACAGATCACCATAAAATAGGCCAATCTCATAATGTCACATTATATATGTTATCATGTATATAACTTTCTCAAAATAACAAAGCTATAGATATGGTGAACAGATTAGCAGTTGTAAGGGTTTGGGGGTAGGGGGAAGAGGTGGGTGAATAATAAAGGAGTAACATGACAGATACCTTTGTGGTGAGATAAAAGTACTGTATCTTGATTGCTATGCTAGTTACACACACCTACACATGTAGTAAATTGACATAGAATTGTATAGATATATTGTCCAATGTCTACTTCCTGATTTTGATATTACACTATAATTATGCAAGATGTAACCACTGGGGAAACTGAGTGAAAGGTACATGGTGACTTTATACTATCTTTGCAACTTCCTGTGAATTTATAATTAAGATTTTCAAAATAAAATAGTTTTTAAAAATCTTCCAATGAAAGAAAACTTTTTGAGAATAAAATAACAATAATAAACGCAGATAAAATCAGTGCAAGTAAAGCAAAATACAAATACATTGCAGGAGAATTTCATTTTGCTCTACACACAGATCAGAAATTAAAGATCAGGGTCTCAATTATCTCCTTATCAAAATGAGATGGACTGCAAAAGGTAGCACTGGTGATTTCCTTGTAAGTACTGAGGATATAATTAATGTTCTTAGAAAACATGATTTATGTTCAGAAATGAGTCTTTTGTAGCTATCATTATCATGACCATCAACTGAATGTTAACCTGCACCCTTCATACACTCTTGCCCTTTAGTCATTTTGAAAGTTCAGCTTATTTGGTTCCATGTGCTTATTTTCTGTGACAAATAGGTAAGACAAAATAATTAAAAGTTAAATGAAGTAAAATGCACTAACTTCCTACTACCAGCATTTCTCTTTTTTATTGAAATACAGTTGATTTGCAGTATTATAGTAGTTTCAGGTGTACAGTATAGTGATTCAATATTTTAATATATTGTACTCCATTTAAAGTTATCAGAAAATAGTGTCTATATTTCCCTGTGGTGGACAATATATCCTTGTTGTTTATCTAGATTTTATACAGTAGCTGGTATCTCTTAATTCCATATTCCTATCTTGCCCCACCCCCTTACCCTCTCCCCACTGGTAACCACTAGTTTTTTTCTATACTTGTGGTCTGTTTCTGTTTTGTTATATACATATTTATGTTTTACATTCCACATAGAAGTGATAGCATACATTATATGTCATGCTCTGTCTGACTTATTTCACTAAACATAATACATTATAGGTCAATCCATATTGCTGCATGTGGCAGAATTTCACTGTTTTTAATGGCTGAGTAATATTCCATTTTATATATATATATATATATATATATATATATATATATATATATATGATATGGTACATCTATAAATAATCACATCTTATTTATCCATTCATCTATTGATGGACATTTGGGATGCTTCCATATCATGGACTTGTAAATGATGCTGCTCTGAACTTTGGGGTGCATGTATCTTTTTGAATTAATGTTTACAATTTTTTCAAATATATATCCAAGAGTGGAAATGCTGTATCATATGGAAGTTGTATTTTTAATTTTTTGAAGAAATTTCATACTTTTCTCCATAGATGGTGCAAAAACTTACATTCCCACAAACCGTACAATGGTTCCCTTTTCTCCACATCCTGGCCATCATTTGTTACTTTGTGATGATAACAATTCTGACAGGTGTGAGGTGATATCTCATTGTGGTATCAATTTGCATTTTGCTAGTAATTAACAACGTTGAGTATCTTTTCATGTGCCTGTTAGTCATCTGTATTCCTTCTTTGGAAAATGACAATTCAGGTCTTTGGCCCATATTTTATTCAATATTTTATATTGACTTATATGAGCTATTTATATATTTTGGATATTCACCCCTTAATGGTCATATCATTTGCAAATATTTTCTCCCATTCAGGAGGTTGCCTTTTCTTTTGTTGATGGTTTCCTTTTTGTTGATGGTATTTTCTTTTTGTTGGTGGTTTCCTTTTCAAAAGATTTTAAGATTAATTAGGTTCCACTTGTTTATTTTTGCTTTTATTTCTTTCATCTTAGGAGACAGATCCAAAAATATATTGCTATGATTTATGTCAAAAAGTGTTCTATGTTCTTTTCTAGGAGTTTTATGGTTTGGGGCCTTACATTTAGGTCTTTCATCTATTTTTAATTAATTTTTGTATATGGTGCAAGGAAATGTTCTAATCTCATCCTTTTATATATATCTGTCCAATTTTCTCAGCACCACTTATTGAAGAGACTCTATTTTCCATTGTACATTCTTTTCTCTATGTCATACATTAATTGGCCATTATTGTGTAGGTTTATTTCCAGGCTCGCTGCTCTCTTCCATTGAACTATGTGTCTTTCTTTTGTGCCAATATCGTGCAGTTATGATTACAGCACCTTTATACTACACTATGAAGTCAGGGAGCATGACCTCCACCTATGTTCTTTTTTCTCAAGATTGTTTTGATAAGTCAGGGTCTTTTGTGTTTCTATATAAATTTTAGGATTATTTGTTCCACTTCTGTGAAAAATGTCATGGATATTTTGATAGGGATTGTCTTAAATCTGTAGATTGCTTTGGATACTATGGACATTTAACAACATTAATTCTTCCATTCTAAGAAATTGGGATTGATTTTGATTTATTTGTATCATCTTTAATTTCTTTCATCAACATTTTATAGTTTTCAGAGTATAGGTCTTTCACCTCCTTGGTGAAGTTTATTTCTAGTTATATATATATTTTTCTTTTTGCTCTGATTTAAGCAAGTTTTTTTTTTTTTGCTTTCTCTTTCTGATGGCTCTTATTAGTGTATAGAAAAGCAACAGATTTCTGTATATTAATCTTGTATTCTGCAAATTGACTGAATTCATTTATTAGTTCTCATAGTCTTCTGGTGGAGACTTTAGGGTTTTCTATATATAGTATCATGTCATCTTCAAATAGTGACAGTTTTACTTCTTCCCTTCCTTTTTGGATGCCTTTTATTAGTATTTTTCTTGTCCCATTGCTATGGCTGGGACTTCCAATACTATGTTAAATAGAAGTGTGAAGAGTGTACATCCTTATCTTGTTCCTGATTACAATTTTTATCATGAATGTATGTTGAATTAAGTCAAATTCTTTTTCTGCATCTGTTGAGATGATCATCTGATTTTTGTCTATCTTCTTGTTAATGTTGTATATTAGACTGATTGATTTGTGAATACGAACCATCCTTATGTCACTGGAATAAATCCAACTAGATCAAGTTGCATGATCCTTTTAATGTATTGTTGCATTTTGTTTGATATTATTTTGTTGAAGATTTTTACATCCATATTCATCAAATATATTGGCCTGTAATTTTCTTTTGTATGTGTGTGTGTGTGTGTGTCTTTTTCTGGTTTTGGTGTCAGGGTAATGATGGTCGTGTTGAATGAATTTGGGAATGATCTATCAGTTCCACCTTTTTTGGAATAGTTTGAGAAGGATAGTTTTTTTTTTCTTTTTCTTCTCTTGTAGGCCTTTTTTTTATCCAATCATCCACCCTCTGTCTTTTGATCAGAGCAATTTTTCCCATTGACGTTTAAATTAATTATTCCTATCCATTTACTTATTGACATTTTATTACTTGTTTTCATGTTGCTTTGTAAGTCTTCTCTGTTAATTTGTTCTTTTTGTTTCTTCCTTTATGGTTTGATAATTTTCCTTAGTAGTATGCTTGTCTTCCACTCTTTTTAGTTTTTCTGTATTTTTGGTAGGTATTTGATTTATGGTTACTGTGCAGCTCATATACATTGACTTACTACTATATCTACTTGTTCTAAACTATTAGTCATTTAAGTTCAATCACATTTGAAAAGATCTATATTTTTTTACTTCTCTACCCCACCTTCTGTGTTTTTGATGGCATATTTCACATCTCTTTATCTCTTCACTGTTTATTGTTGTTATAGTTGCTTTTATAATTTTTTGTGTTTTAATTTTCATTCTACCTATTTAAGTGGTTGATTATCAGCCCTTACTATACATTTGCCAGTTCCTGATGGGATCTGTACTTTCCTGTAGATTCTTACTTCTTTTTATAGTCTTTTCTTTTCCACTTAGAGATGAACCTTTAACATTTCTTTTAGGGTAGGCTTAATATTGCCAAACCCTCTTAGTTTTGGCTGGTCTGAGAAGTTCCTTATCTCTCCTTCAATCCTAAATGATAAACTTGCTGAGTAGAGTATCCTAGGTTGCAAGTATTTTTTTTTCCCCCCTTTGGCACTTTGAATGTATCATGCCACATCCTTCTGACCTGCAAAGTTTCTGCAGAAAAATCAGCTGATAGCCTTATGGGATTTTCCTTGTATATGACTCTTTGTTTTTCTCTTGTTGTTTTTTGACTTCTTTCTTTATCTAACGTTTGTCATTTTAATTATTATATGTCTTGGTGTGGGTCTGTTTGGGTTCATCTTCTTTAGGAGCCTTTTTGCTTCCCATACCTGGAAATCTCTTTTCTTCTTCAGTTTTTTGGAAATTTTCAGCCATAATTGCATCAGATATATTTTCAATCCTCTTCTCTCTCTCTTCTCCTTCTGGTGTCCCTATAATGGGAATGTTGGCATCCTTCATATTATCCGAAAGATCTCTTAAACTCTTCTAACTTCTTGTTTATCTTCTTGCTGTTCTGATTGGTTGATTTCCATTATTTTATCTTCCAAATCATTTATGCATTTTTCTGCATCACTTAGTCTGCTATTCATTCCTTCTAGTGTGTTTTTCATTTCTGTTATTGTATTCTTCAGTTTTGACCAGCTCTTTTTATATTTCCTACCTCATTCTTAAAATTCTGTATTAATCTATTATTTTCCCTAATTCAGTGAGCATTCTTATTACTAATAGTTTGAATTCTTCATCCTGTAAATTGTTTATTTATGTTTCATTATTTAATTTTTCAGGCAATTTCTCTTGCTCTTGCAGTTGAGACAGGTTCCTCCGTCTTCTTATTTTCCTTAACTTTCTCTGTTTCTATGAATTTAGGTAAAACAGTTACCCATTGCAGTCCTTAAGGTGTGTCCTTATGTGGGAGCATCTCCATACAGTGTTCATGTGCCCAGTGCCTTTGGTGGGAGAACCAGATTTGATGTCAATGCAAGTCACATCATTCTGCAAGGTGTGCTGGCAGGTAACACTCTGGTAGCAGGTAAAGCTGGAGATGGAGGAGCTAGGGACAGAGCCAAGTATTAGGTGAGGATTCTCCTCTGCTTAGTGGCTGTCACTGCCCTATTTCAGGCAGTGTCAGATCTCAAGTTGCTGGAGCAGAAGCCCTGAGATTCAGATCCAAGGTGGCTCTGTTCCATTTATGTGTGTGCTATTCTCTTTTCCAGCACTGGCACACTTACCCCAGAGGGGAGCAGTGCTGGAGCGAGACAGGCCATGCAGGCTTTTAACTGGTGATGAGGTTTGTGCTGCAGCAGGCAAGCAGCAGACAGGTGTCTGGACTGCTTCTGATGCACCATCTGTGCAAGTGTCAGTAATGGCTGCCCCACTCTGCTCAGAGGCATCTTAGAGTCTGAGTTCTTTCATCCCTTACACCTGATCACGCCCTTCAGCCTCTGCCACTCCCACCCTGTTGTGGCACCATGCCATAAGGCAGGCAGGGTCTGCATGTTCTCTAAAAGTTTTTCAGGTTGTGGGCTTTGGTGATCTGGCCTTAGTCAGAGATCAGGACTACCTCTGATGCTCCGCCTGTATAAGTGTCTGCAGTGGCTTCCCCTGCCCAGCTCAGTTGTTGCCTGGTTCTAAGTCAACTCTGGGCCCCACAGTTGAGCTCACTCCCTACTTATGCCAGCCGTCAGTTCAGTATAGAGCTGCAATGTGAGGTAAGCAGGGACTGAAGCATTTGTTCCTCTCAGGCTGGAATCCAGGCAGCCACTGGAGCAGTCCTTAATCTGTGCTCTCTGGCCTGCCTTGGGAGAAAGCCAGTGCTCTTGAGCTCCCAGTGAGTGTACTATAGACTTTCCACAGCTCTCCTGTTAGTCCCAGCAGCCCTCCAATCAGTCAAGGGGGCTTGACTTACCTCTGCCCTCTGTTGGGACCCAGACTGTGACACCCAATATGTGGCTCAAACCGCTCACTCCCCAGGGCTGATCTCCATCCATACAATCTCCCATTTCCTCTGAATCCCCTCCCAGGGCCACAGGCCTTGACCTGATTGCGTCTGTTTCCTTCCTACTCAATTTCGTGTGGAACTATCTTATAGCTTTTGTTGTACAGGAGTCTTCCTGCTGGTTTCCAGTTAGTTTTCAGTGAGAATTGTTCCACATGTAGATATATTTTTGATGTGTTCATGGAAGGAGGTGAATTTTACATCATCCTACTCTGTTATGGTTCTCAGTTCACATAAGTTGATGGAAGGGACTTATATTCTATATGAATAAATTTATAGCTTTACTGCAACCTTCATAATCCTAATTGTGGGTTAATAGTGAGTTACTCTTGAAGTGCATCTAACCTCAGTATGACATATTTCTGCAATTTATTTTTTTTCTTTTTTGATTAAGGATAGATTCTCCAACTCTACATTCTACAGAAAACATCAAGAATCTGTAGAAATATTAACACCATTCTCCATTATCTATGCTTCTTCCTCCAATACTGGAGACTTTATTTTTTCTGCTACCATAGCTGCCACTAAAAATTTCAGTCCTTTTTTTTTTTTTTTTTTTTTTTGGTACGCGGGTCTCTCACTGCTGTGGCCTCTCCCGTTGTGGAGCACAGGCTCCGGACACACAGGCTCAGCGGCCATGGCTCACAGGCCCAGTCGCTCCGCAGCATGTGGGATCTTCCCGGACCGGGGCACGAACCTGTGTCCCCTGCATCGGCAGGCGGACTCTCAACCACTGTGCCACCAGGGAAGGCCCTCAGTCCTCTTTTGATATACATTTTAATAAACCTTTTGTATCTGAATATCTTCAATTGAATGTAAATATCAGTCTTTTTTTTTAAATTATCAGTCTTATGGAAACTGGCTTGTATATTTAAAAATCCATATTTCATTAGGAGAATATGTTGTATTTAATTCTTTCAAATCAGAGTAATTCTAGGTATCTTTAAGCAAGGTGATTTTTTTTTAAACTTATAGAGTGGGTAACTGTTTAAAATACAAGCTTAAAAAGCTTATATTGGCTGAATTTGATACTATGATTCTGAATAACTGTCCTAATATGAAATACTTTTCTTTGAGATATTTTGATTTTGAGGTTAGCATGATGGTAAAACAGTATGACATTTTGATGCAGTTATTTTGATGCAATTGTTGAACTCTAGTACATTTTAAGCAACCTTAAAACATCAAACCAGTCAGCTTTGTTCTTAAAGATTACCATATTACATTTGAAATAGAAAATATTACCACATCCCCTTGAGCTTTCCTTGCCCTAAGATTGGGTGTGGTTTTGGTACCATATGGCACATAAAACACATATCACCTAAAGACATATAATTACCATACTTGCTAATCACAGAAAATCTTATTAAGCATTCTAAGTAGTCTCCTTATTCTTTTAGAATTCACTAGTATCAAATCACTTCCCTGATATCTACCAGAGACACCTGCAAATTTTTTTTTTTACTTTTTAAACAGGGAGCTCATTATATTTGGGAAGAGAAATTAACAAAATAAATCTCCAAAGCAGATATATTCCTGTAAAATTATTTTAAATGGTGAATTTTAAAATTCTACTAGTATATAGGCAGTAAAGCAAACTGAAAATCAGAACCCAAAGAACCAAAGTCAGATAGTTTCATGTTTCTCTGCAACAGTAAATATTTATATGTAAACACAAACAGAAAGCTATTCTCAAATAAGCAAAGGCTTTGTGAATATATTACTCACATGGTCTTTATAAAAATAATTACTCAAAAACATATTCCAACTGAATTAGAAATTGATCAAATCTTAATAAGTCAAGAAAAGAAGAGTAGTATAAAAGGACAACTGGTGAGTCTTAAAATCAATGAGTCATATAAGATTAAGTGATAAGTTATATTATTATTATATCAAAAATAAATGAATGCTTAAAAAATCCTGAAAAGGAAGTTACATGCTAAATTAAATAAATAGCCAAAATTAGTTTATACTCCCTGATTGAATGAACAGAACTCAGAAAATGGGGAGGACAGAGTAGAAATAAAGGTACTTAAAATCAGTCATAATAATGAATATAGTAATGACACCTTAAATTCTTTCCTCCCAAATGAGTTGTAATCCAGGTAATTTCTACACAAAACAACTACTTTTATTTTTAAAATGAAATATATTTTAAAGGATTAGAATCAAGTTTTGGTGGCTCTCAATCTAATATATTTAGTGTGCTTTACTGGAATCAATAAGATTAACAAAGGGCAAGACTTTTTGTATATTCTTGATGGAATTATAGACTCAAAAGCAAACTTGGAGGTCACTCTGTCTCCTATGAGATGTCTAAATTTATCTGTTGTTATTACTTTGTCTTAATAAAATGGAAATTTTATTCCTGTTGGAATAAGTCAACTTGTATATAAATTGTTTGACAGTTGTAGTAATGACATCACTACTGAAAACACTACTAACTGCTTGGGGCTAGTCTTTAATTTGATAGCTTATATAGATAAAGAAGGGGTATTAAATACTTCTCATGTGGTAAAGTTGCCAGCTTGAGGCAAATTGTGTTTTTCCCTAGATTTAATCATGTTAGGCCTGTCTGGAGGTCTCAAGAAAACTGTCACTATTTCCATGCAATAACGACTGCCCCCTTTACTGAGAGCAGTATTTCTGAAACTTTGTTTGATCAAAGGATATATTAGAGAGCTAATCTTTTTTTAAATTAATTTTTATTAGTGTATAGTTGCTTTACAATGTTGTGTGAATTTCTACTGTACAGCAAAGTGAATGAGCTATACACATACATATATCCCTTCCTTTTTGGATTTCCTTCCCATTTAGGTCACCAAAGAGCATTGAGTAGAGCTACCTGTGCTATACAGTAGGTTCTTGTTAGTTATCAATTTTATACATAGTAGTGTATATATGTCAATCCCAATCTCCCAATTCATCCCACCCCCTCTCCCCCCCTTGGTATCCATACATCCATTCTCTATGTCTGTGTCTGTATTTCTGCTGTGCAAATAAGTTCATCTGTATCATTTTTCTAGATTCCACATATAAGCAATATTATACGATATTTGTTTTACTCTTTCTAACTTACTTAACTCTGTATAACAGTCTCTAAGTCCATCCACATCTCTGCAAATTGCACAGTTTTTTCCTTTTTATGGCTGAGTAACATTCCATTGCATATATGTACTGCATCTTCTTAGAAAGCTAATCTTAAACTAAGACTTTATTTGACTATTATTGCCTTGAGGTGTTCCATGGCACCTGTTGATTCTATCATGTCCTCTGCTGCCACTTACTATATATGTTCTACAAATGACTCATGGTAGTTTTCTAGATTATTTTATTTGATTAAAATCATGGGAGTCAACACAGTTCATTGTTTTTAAAATCCGAATTCAAAGAGTCCTCTTACACAGGTTTGGTGCTCTTTCCCTCACTGATTCTTTGAGTTGAAGATTTACCTGAGCATGAATGCCCTTATTTTAAATTTTTAGTGCTAGCTTTTCTATATATTATAAGTGGGAAACATGACAAGTACTTTAGTCATTACCCAAAAGTACCTACTAGCCTGCCGCACACACTTGATCTAGTTCAACAGGACACTGTTTAAATCATAATGTGTTGAATCTTATAATAGCCCATGAAATATAATGTACGCTTGGCTTGAAATAGAAACAAAAATAGTAAGAGCTGATGGAAATGATTGAAATATAGTTTATGTGTTTTCAGAAAATTTATTTCAGAAACAAAAAGCCAAAAATAAGTAAAACAAATGAAAACAGTTTCATTTAACCCCAAATAGATAAAGATAAATGACTCCATTCTCTTAAAATGCTTACTATAAAATATGACATACTCTTGTTTTAAATTATAAAATGTACATTGACTTTAAAAACAATTTTTATGCTTGAAAATAGAATAATATCCTCAATGCAGGTAAAATATCAATTCTATCCTTTACTATTACTTCCATGGTATTTTTCACACAGATACTCATCAAAGTAGAGAGGAATGCATGAAACGCATTTTCCAATATATGTTTCCTTGAATTAGGCTAATTCAGACTAATCTTTCAGTTAAAGTTTTATAAGAGCTTTGTTTCTGTTTTTAAATTAATTTTTATTGGAGTATAATTGATTTACAATGTTGTGTTAGTTTCTGCTGTACAGCAAATGGAATCAGTTATACATACACATATATACAATCATTTTTAGATTATTTTCCCATATAGGTCATTACAGAGTACTGAGTAGAGTTCCTGTGCTATACAGTAGGTTCTTATTAGTTACCCATTTTATACATAGTAGTGTTTATATGTCAATACCAATCTCCCAATTTATCCCTCTCCCCCTCTTTTCCCCTTGGTAACCATAAGATTTTTTTCTATACCTGTGATGCTATTTCTGTTCTGTAAACAGGTTCGTTTGTAATTTTTTTTTTTTTTGGCTGCATTGGGTCTTCATTGTTGTGCACAGTCTTTCTCTAGTTGCATAGAGTGGGGGCTACTCTTTGTTGCAGTGCTCAGGCTTCTCATTGAGGTGGCTTCTCCTGTTGTGGAGCACAGGCTCTAGGTGCACGGGCTTTGATAATTGTGACACGTGAGCTCAGTAGTTGTGGCACATGGGCCAAGTTGCTCCACGGCATGTGGGATCTTCCTAGACCAGGGCTCGAGCCCATGTCCCCAGCATTGGCAGGCAGATTCCCAAACACTGCACCACCAGGGAAGCCCTGTAATATTTTTTTTAGATTCCACATATAAGTGATATCATATGATAATTGTCTTTTCTTTGTCTGACTTTCTTCACTCATTATGACAATCTTTAGCTCCATCCATGTTGCTGCAAGTGGCATTATTTCATTCTTTTTAATAGTGGAGTAATATTCCATTGTATATATGTACCACACCTTCTTTATCCATTCCTCCATTGATGGACATTCAGGTTGCTTCCCTGTCCTGTTGATTGTAAATAGTGCTGCAATGAATATTGGATATATGTATCTTTTCCACTTAAGGTTTTTCCGGATATATGCCCAGGAGTGGGATTTCTGGATCATATGTCAGCTCTATTTTTAGTATTTTAAGAACCTCCATATTACTCTCCATAGTGGCTGTACCAATCTACATTCCCACGAACAGTGTAGGAGTTGTCCCTTTTCTCCATACCCTCTCCAGAATTTATTGTTTGTAGATTTTTTGATGATGGCCATTCTGAATGGGGTGATGTGATACCTCATTGTAGTTTAGATTTTCATTTCTCTAATATTTAGTGATGTCAAGCATCTTTTCATGTGCTTTTTAGCCATCTACATGTCTCCTTTGGAGAAATGTCTATTTAGATCTTCTGCCAATTTTTTGATTTTTTTTTTAATTGAGCTGCATGAACTGTTTGTATATTTTGGAGATTAATCCCTTGTTGGTCGCTTGGTTTACCAATATTTCCTCCCATTTTATGTGTTGTCTTTTCATTTTGTTTATGGTTTCCTTTGGCATGCAAATACTTTTAAGTTTAATTTGGTCACAAGTGTTTATTATTGTTTTTATTTTCACTACTCTAGGAGGTGAATCAAAAAAGATCATGCTGCAATTTATGTCACAGAGTGTTCTGCCTATGTTTTCCTTTAAGAGTTTTATAGTGTCTGGACTTACATTTAGGTCTTTATTCCATTTTGAGTTTATTTTTGTATATGGTGTTAGAGAATGTTCTAATTTTCTTCTTTTACATGTAGCTTTTCAGTTTTCCCAGCACCACTTATTGAAGAGACTGTCTTTTCTCCATTGTGTATTCTCTCCTCCTTTGTCATAGATTAGGTGACCATAGGTGTGTGGGTTTATCTCTGGACTTTCTATCTTGTTCGATTGAGCTATATTTCTGTTTTTGTACCAGTATGATACTGTTTTGATGACTGTAGCTTTATAGTATAGACTGAAGTCAGGGAGTCTGACTCTTCCAGCTTCAATTTTCTTTATCAATATTGCTTTGTCTATTCAGGGTCTTTTGCATTTCCATACAAATTGCAAACATATTGTCCTAATACTGTGAAAATTGCCATTGGTAATTTGATAGGAATTGCATTGAATCTGTAGATTACTTTGTGTAGTATAGTCATTTGAGAATATTGCTTCTTCCAATCCAAGAACATGGTATATTTCTCCATCTCTTTCTGTCATCTATGATTTACTTCATCAGTATCTTACAGTTTTCTGAGTACAGGATTTATGCCTCCTTACATTTGTTTATTCCTAGGTATTTTATTCTTTTTGATGTGATGGTAAATGGGATCGTCTCCTTAATTTCTATTTCTGAAGTTTTCTTGTTAGTGTATCAGAATGAAAGAGATTTCTGTGTATTAATATTGTATCCTGCAACTTTACCAAATTCACTGATGAGCTCTAGTACTTTTCTGGTAGCATCTTTGGTATAAATTTTCTACATATAGTGTCATGTCATCTGCAAACAGTGACAGTTTTACTTCTTCTTTCCCAATTTGGATTCCTTCTATTCATTTCGCTTTTCTGATTGCCATAGCTAGGACTTCCAAAACTATGTTGAATAAAAGTAGTGTGAGTGGACATCCTTGTCTTCTTCCCTATTTTAGAGGCAATGCTTTCTGTTTTTCACCATTGAGAATAATGTTTGCTGTGGGTTTGTCATATGTGGCCTTTATTATGTTGAAGTAGGTTTCCTCTATGACCAGTCTCTGGAGAGTTTTTATTGTAAATAAGTGTTGAAATTTGACAAAAGATTTCTCTGCATCTATTGAGATGATCGTATGATTTTATTCTTCATTTTCATAATGTGGTGCATCACATTGATTTATTTATGTATGTTGAAGAATCCTTGCATCCCTGGGGATAAATCTCACTTGAACATGATGTATGATCCTTTTAATATGTTGTTGTATTCGGTTTGCTAGTATTTTTTCATGATTTTTGCATCTACGTTCATCAGTGTTATTGGCCTGTAATTGTCTTTCTTGTGACATCTCTGTCTGGTTTTGGTCTTGGGGTGATGGTGGCTTCATTGAATGAGCTTGGGAGTGTTCCTTCTTCTCAAATTTCTTGAAATATTTAGAGAAGGGTAGGTGTTTTCTCTTAATGTTTGATGGAATTCACCTGTGAAGGCATCTGGTCATGGACTTTTGTTTGTTGGAAGTTTTTAAATCACAGTTTCACTTTCAGTACTTGTGATTTTTCTATTCTTATTTTCTGCTTCTTCCTGGTTCAGTCTTGGAAAGTTGTACTTTTCTAAGAATTTATCTATTTCTTCTAGGTTGTCCATTTTATTTGTGTGTAGTTTCTTGTAGTAGTCTCTTATGATCCTTTATATTTTTGTGGTGTCAGTTGTAACTTCTCCTTTTTCATTTCTTTTTTTTTTTTTTGCAGTATGCGGGCCTCTCACTGCTGTGACCTCTCCCATTGCAGAGCACAGGCTCCAGACATGCAGGCTCAGCAGCCATGGCTCACGGGCCTAGCCACTCCGTGGCATGTGGGATCTTCCTGGTCCGGGGCACAAACCCATGTCCCCTGCATCAGTAGGCCGACTCCCAAACACTGCACCACCAGGGAAGCCCTCATTTCTAATTTTATTGATTTGAATCATCTCCATTTTTATTTTGATGAGTTTGGCTAAAAGTTTATCAATTTTGTTTATAATTTCAAGGAACTAGCTTTTAGTTTTATTGATCTTTCTATTATTTTCTTCGTATTTCATTTCTTTCTGTTCTGATCTTTATGATTCCTTTCCTTCTATTAACTTTGGGTTTTGTTCGTTCTTCCTTCTCTAGTTGTTTTAGATGTAAAGATAGGTTGTTTAGTTGAGATTTTTCTTGTTTCCTGAGATAAGATTTTATTGCTGTAAACCTCCCCTTTAGAACTCCTTTTTGGTGTCCTATAGGTTTTGTATTTTCACATTATTTGTCGTTTGTCTCTAGGTATTTTTTGATTTCCTCTTCGATTTCTTAATGATCCCTTGGTTTTAGTAACATATTGTTTAGCCTCCATGTTTTTGTGGGTATTTTTTAACAGTTTGTTGTTCCTGTAATTGTTTTCTAATCTCATAGTGTTGTTGTCTGAAAAGATGCTTGATATGATTTTAATTTTCTTAAATTTACCAAGGTTTGATTTGTGCCCCAAGGTGTGTTCTATCCTGCAGAATGTTCCATGTGTACTTGAGAAGAAAGTGTATCATGTTGCTTTTGGATGGAATGTCCTGTGAATATCAGTTAAGTGTATCTGGTCTAATGTGTCATTTAAGGCTTGTGTTTCCTTATTTATGTTCCATTTGGATGATCTGCCCATTGGTGTAAATGGGGTGTTAAATTCCCCCACTATTTTTGTGTTACAATAGATTTCCCATTTTATGGCTGTTAGCATTTACCATATTGAGGTATTCTTACTTTGTGTGCATAAATATTTAGAGTTGTTAAAGTTTCTTCTTGGATTGATCCCTTGATCTTTATGTAGTGTCCTTCCTTGTCTCTTGTAACAGTCTTCATTTTAAAATTTATTTTGTCTGATATGTGTATTGCCACTCCAGTTTTCTTTTGATTTCCATTTGCATGGAATAACTTTGTCCATCCCCTCACTTTCAGTCTGTATGTGTCTCTAGGTCTGAAGTGGGTCTCTTGTAGATAACATATATACAGGTCTTGTTTTTGTATCCATTCAGCCAGTCTATGTCTTTTGGTTGGAGCATTTAATCCATTTACTTTTAAGGTAATTATTGATATGTATGTTCCTATTGCTATTTTCTTAATTGCTTTTGGTTTGTTTCTGTAGGGTTTTCTCTTCCCTTTCTATTTTGTTCCCTTCTCTTGTTGTGTGATCACCATATTTTATGTTGTGTTTGGGTAGCTTTTTATTTCTGTGTGTGTATCTATAGTAGTTGTTGGGTTTGCTGTTCTCATGAAGTTTTAATACAGCACTCTATATATGTGCAAGGTTGTTTTAAGTTACTGGTCTCTTTCCCGCCTAGATAAGTCCCTTTAGCATTTGTTGTAAAGCTGGTTTGGTGGTGCTGAATTCTCTTAGCTTTTGCTTGTATCTAAAAGTTCTGATTTCTCTGTTGGATCTGAATGAGAGCCTTGCTATGTAGAGCCTTCTTGGTTTTGGGTTTTTCCCTTTCATCACTTGAAACATATTGTGGCCTGCAGAGTTTCTGCTGAGAAATCAGCTGATAACCTTATGGGGAGTCCCTTGTATATTAGTCACTGCTTTTCCCTTGTTGGTTTTAACATCTTTCTTTGTTTTTATACTTTGTCAGTTTCATTAATATGTGTCTTGGCATGTTCCTCCTTCTTTTCATCCTACATATGATTCTCTGAGCCCTCTGAACTTGAATGAGTGTTTCCTTTCTCATGTTATGGAATTTTTTAGCTATAATACCTTCAAATATTTTTTCAGGCCGTTTCTCTTTCTCTTCTCCTTCTGGGACCACTATAATGTGAATGTTGGTGCATTTCATGTTGCCCCAGAGGTCTCTGAGACTGTCCTCATTTCTTTTCATTCTTTTTTCTTTATTCTGTTCTGTGGCAATGATTTCCACCACTCTATTTTCCAGCTCACTTATTCATTCTTCTGCCACAGTTATTCTGCTATTAATTCCTTCTAGGGTATTTTTAATTTCAGTTATTGTATTGTTCATCTCTGTTTGTTTGTTCTTTAAATTGTCTAGCTCTTTGTTAAACATTTCTTGTATCTTCTCAATAAGCGCCTCCATTCTTTTTCTGAGATTTTGGATCATCTTTACTATCATTACTCTGAATTCTTTTTCAGGTAGATTGCTTACTCCACTTCACTTAGTAGTTTTTCTGGGGTTTTATCTTTTTCCTTCATTTGCAACATATTTCTCTGTCATCTCTTTTTGTCTAACTTTCTGTGTTTGTGGTCTCCTTTCCACAGGCTGCAGAATTGTAGTTCCTTTTGCTTCTGTATCTTCCCCCTGGTGGGTGAGGTTGACCCAAGGGCTTGTGCAGGTTTCCTGGTGTGAGGTACTGGTGTCTGCCCTCTGGTGGGTGGATCTGAGTCTTGTCCCTCTGATGAGAGGTCCACATGAAAGGGTGTGTTTTGCCATGGCTGTGAGCTTAGTATGAATTTAGGCAGCTTTACTTCTGATGGGTGGAGCTATGTTCCAATCTTGTTGGTCTTTAGGACTGAAGGTTTCCAGCACTGGAAACTGTATGTTGTTAGGTGTGGTTGGGTCTTTGTGCCGAAATATGGACCTCTGGGAGAGCTCTCTCTGATCAATATTCCCTCAGGCTTCTGATACCAGTGTCCTTGCCCTCACAGGGAACTATAGTCTACCTTTGCCTCCCCAGAAGTCCCTCCAAGGACCCTAGGTAAGTGTAGCCCATGTTCCTATGGAGGTATTGCTTTGTGCTCGGTCCCAGTGCATGTGAGACCTTGTGTGAACCCTCCAAAATGGAGTCTCTTTTTCTCCCAGCCATGTGGAGCTCCTGCACTCAAGTCTCATTGGTCTTCAAGACTAAATGCTCTGGGGATTTGGCCTCCTGCTGCCAGACCCTCAGGTTGTCTTGGAGGACTATTTTAATGTGGGAATGTCCCTGTGTAGCCTGCCTGGGCTTACTATTTTTTGGTGCAGGTGCTGTTTTTAGTATAGATGCCTGCCATGTCTTTCCTCAGTGTATGTTGGTCCTTATCCCCTTGATAGGAAGTGTGACTGATGTGGTGAACAGAGCCTGCACTAGATATTGAGCAGGGCCTCCCCTTTACTCTGTGGTTGTCCTTTCTCTGCCAGACGTGGGGCCTACTCCTTTGTTGTTGGAGTAGAGACCCCCAGATCTGTTTCTTAGCTGTGTTTTTGATCTGCTGTGTGAGGTAAGCCAGATTAGAACACTCCTTCTGTGTAGGAAGCCACTGTGTATTCCTCCTCTGGAGATGTTCACTTGTGGGTTTGCTCTGTTGTTTAACCTTCCACCCGTTGTGCAAGCTCTCAGATTACACTGTTGTTGGCACTGCTCTCAGTCCCACCTTAACTGTGGGCATGCTGGAAGTTGGCCCTGGTGTCTCTCAGACATTGTTTTCATCTGGCCACCAGTGTAGATCCATTGAAATCAGGTCCCAGGATTGCAGTAATAATGGATCTGGTCCCACTGTGGGTGCTATAGGGGAAGTTCAGAGTCTGGCTTCACCCAACCCCTTTATGTATGTGCCCACAAAGTCTACAGCTGCACTCATGGTCCATTCATATATTCTGTAGGTGTTGAGTTTACAATGCAAGTCACAGAGTTGTTACTTAGTGGTTTGCACAACTGTGAGGAGAGATTTCAGGTTTTCTTCTTTAGTTACAGGACCCCTGTGGCTCAGCTGTGGTTTCAGCCCCATCTCTGCAGGTTGTTCACCCACAGAGGTCTGCTCCCTATGCTGTCCCTGTGAGGAATGGGCATGGAGGTGGTGGCAGCTGGGATCAGAAGAGCCCCAGTGGGGACAGGGCATGCAGGGTAGCCAGCAGTCATGGGCACAATAGAGCAGGACCTGTCAGGGATGGGGTTTGAGGGGGAGCTGGCCACCTCAGGCACGAGAGACCCAGCCCCAGAGGGTGACCTGCCTAGAACCCGTGGAGGCAGTGGCCAGAACATGTGGAGAGAAGCTTCAATGGTGGCCCTACCCCTTGTGCATCACTCAACAATGGCTTTTCACTTTTATGGCAGTCCTGCTTTCCTTCACAAGAATTGCCAGTTGTAAATTTCCTCACTCCTGTCCCCTCTGTCTGTCTACTCACAGCCAACAGCAGTCCTCTTCTTAAGTTTGCTCTCTAACCCCACGTTCTATTACCCAGTCCTCATACGCACTGATAGACACACGTCTCAGGCTGGGGCACGCATGGGTGTGGTATGGATCATCTGTGTAGGTCTCACTCTTTCCTGCCTGCCACAGACCAATTGTTGAGCTCTCCTCTGATAGCCCCTGAATATTCCCTTCTTTCCCAACTGATCTCCCCACCAGTGAGGGAGCTTTCCCCAAGGCAGGAACCTCTCCTTTCCTTCAGCTCTGTTCCCCCAGGTCACTGGTCTCTTCCCGCTTCCTCTCCTCTTCCTTTTCCCTTCTTCTTCCCCAGTTATGCAGGTATCTTTCTTGTCCTTTTAGGTGTCTGAGGTCCTCTGCTAGTGTTCAGCCAGTGCTCTGTAAGAATTGTTCCATTTGTAGATGTATTCTTGATGCATTTGTGGGGGAGAGATGAACTCCACATCGTCCTACTCCTCTGCCATCTTGACTCCTCCCTGTTTCAATTTGAGTTTGGTGTCTTATAAAGGAAACTTCACTATCAATGATCATGGATATAGAAACCAAGAATTATTATTATTATTATTGTAATACAATGCAAATCTCTTAGATGCTGTGCAATGGTAGTATACACATCTCTATTTACTCTGGAATTAAGTATAGTCAAAAAGTCACTGAATGTAAGGAATTATATGTTATTCTTAGGATGTGGCATCCAATTAAAATTTCCACTATAAATCATAAACCTTCATTAACTGGCAGAAAGTTTGCCTCATCCTTCCATTCATTGACAGATTCACCATGTGTAATTTCATACAAAAAATCTACAGAAAACATATGTCTAAGCTGCCGTGGGAAATGTGTCAAATCATTGGACAACAGATGGGTGGAACCTGAAAATTATGAAAGAGCACAAAAACTTTTGAAAGTCACTTTATTCTCTATGTAGAAAAAATGTTTTTTTTTCCCTTGGAATCAACTTTTACATGATTTAGTTTGACATGATCAAATATACTGATAATTGATATGGCCAAAAATAGTATAAATGATGATTAGAATAATTTTTAATGAGTTAGACATTTACATACTGCTAATTCCACTCTATTTTGCATAAAATAAATATATGTATTTTTGGGTACCACACTTCTGATCTGTGATACAGCTCTTGCAATATTTTCCTTAAGCATGGCAGTTTCACTTTTCACATATATTAAAGCATGTTAAACATTAAAATGTTAGTTTAATTTTAGTTGAATATCACTTCACTAGTAAAAGTACTTAGCAAAAGCCTCATAAAACAGTCCTCATCAATAAGTTTTCATTGATATCGAAAGAACACTAGCACAGTAATCCCTGAGGTATAATTTGGTTCATCATTAAATGACTACCAATCATAAGATTTCAGTTAGCAGATCAAATATTTTTCATGTGAGTAGCAAACTACTAAATTGGAGGTACAGCAGCAATATCAAGTGTTTTACTACAAGTAGTATTTTATATTATTCACATTATTCCATATTTCAGTCAAAGCTTTATAAACAGTTCTCTAATTTTCCTGGTTTCACCAGGGAGTGTTATATGGTAACATCACTTTTGCACTTTCATTTTATGAATTGGACATTATATAGTGAGCAACTGCTTTTAGAGTTTGGCAGTTTCTTAAAAAGCCAAACCCACATCAAACATATAACCAACTAATTCCATTCATAGGCATTTACCCAAGAGGAAAAAAAACATGCCCATACAATGACTTGTACATATTTGTTCATAGCAGCTTTATCTCTAATAGACCTAAACTGGAAACAACCCAAATTTCTATCAACAAGTTAATGGATCAACAAAGAGTGGTATATCCATATAATGGGATACTACTCAGGAATAAAAATAATGATTATTCATACAGACAGCACTATGGATAAATTTCAAAATAATTATGCTGAGAAAATGGAAGCCAGACTCAAGAAAATACTGCATGATTCCATTTATCAATATATAAAATTCTAAAAAATGTAAATTAATCTATAGAGAAAGAACAGATGAGTAGTCCCATGAATAGGGGGGAAAGGTCCAGGGAGGATAAAACGAGTGGGATTACAAAGGGAAAACAGGAAACTTGTGTGTGTGAAAGATGTGTTCCCTATCAATTTTGGATATTCTCATTCCCTTTCTCTTTCTCTTTTTCTAGGAGCCCTATAATGCAAATGTTAGTGTGCTTGATGTTGTCCCAGAGGTCTCTTAACCTGTTCTCAATTTTTACATTCATTTTTCATTTTTCCTTTCAGCTTGAGTGGTTTCTATTACTTTTTCATCCAGTTTGCTTATAAATTTCTCTTCATCTTCTAATCTACTGTTGATTCCTTCTCATGTATTTTTAATTTCAATTATTGTATTATTCAACTCTGTTTTATTTTAATATTTATTCTAACTTTTTGTTAGAAACTTCTTTCTCACTCCATTAATTCTGCTCTCAAGTTCTTTGAGCATCCTTATGATCATTACTCTGTAGTCTATATCAGAGTTATTGCATATCTCCACTTCTCTTAGTCCTTCTTCTGGGATATTATCTTGTTCTTTTATTTGGTACATATTCTTCTGTCACTTCATTTTGCCTAATTTTCTGTTTTTATTTCTATGTATTTAGTAGTTTTTTTATGTTTCCTGATTTTGGAGAAGTGGCCTTATGTAGGGAATATTCAGCAGCACTCTCCCTTCTGGACACCAGATCTATATTTTTCTACAGGTGTCACCTATGTGGGCTGCCTGGGTCTTGAATTGGTTGTGGCTCACTTCTTTCCCAGTTGATTGCCAGGCTCTGCCTAGGGAGAATGCTGCCAGTCATCAGCCATAAGGTCCAGGTCTTGGCAGGGCTGACTGCACAGCCTAGGGTGTCCCAGTCCTGATTCTGACACACTGGTGGGAGGGAGCTGTCATGAGCTGACTGCCTGCAGAGAGTTCTGGGGATAGTGCTGGCCCACTGGTGGGTGGAGCTGGATCCCAAGTTGACTTGCTGTGGGGCTGGGTGTCCTAGAGCTAGTGTCATACTGGTGTTGGTCAAGGCTGTGGCCTGTGGTCGGTCCCAGGGTTGGCATCAACCTGATGGTGGTTGGCGTCACATTCTGACATGGCTGTCTGTGAGTCCAGGGTGTCCTGGAGCTGATGTAGGCCCACTGATTTGTAGAATCAGATCCTGGCATACTTTGCTGGTGGGCCCAATGCTTCCCAGAGCTGAAAGTTTCTAGGTTTATAAGATTATTCTAAGTATGGTTCCCATATACCATAATAATTTTCCTTATTTTAATATGTTACATTGGTAAAGTATATTTATCACAATTATTGTCCAAAATTAATAAATTAAAAAGTCCATACTTCATTCATATTTTTTCTCTTTTTTTAAACCAATGTCTCTTTTCTATTCCAAGATACCACATTACATCTATTAGTCATGTCTCCTTAGACTCTTTTTGACTGTAACAATATCTCAGACTTCCGTTACTTTTGATTATCTTGATAATTTTGAGGATTACTGTTCAGATATATCCTATAATTCTCTTTAATTGGCACTTGTCTGATGTTTTCCTTATAACTAAACTGAGGTAATATATTTTTAGGAGGAAGACCCTAGAGGTAAAGTGCTGTTCTCATCACAAGATATCAAAAGTACATGCTATCAGTATGATGTTTCCTTGTTGAGATTGACCTTGATAACCTAACTTGAAATAGTGTTGGTCAGGTTTCTCCACTGTAAAGTTACTCTTTTTCCCCCATTTCCATACTGTAATCTGGAAATAAATCACTATGTGTATCCCATACTTAAAGAGTAAGGAATTAAGTTGCACCTGTTTGAGGGCAGATATCTAAATAAATTATTTGGAATTCTTCTGCATGGGGCATTTATCTACTCTCTCTAATTAATTTATTTATTCAATCATGTATTTATATCAGTATGAACTCATGGTTATTTATGTCACACTTTGGGTTAAAATCCAATACCACTTTACTTATTTTGTTGCTTAAATGGTTCCAGCTTTATCCAATGGAAGCTATTTCAGTTAGCTCCTTTATCCCTTTTATATACACCCATCAATTTTTGAGCACTTTCTTACTCTCTGGAACTACAAGATGCTCCACAATCATCATCTATATTCCCATCCCCAGTCCTAAAATCAGCCATCTTATAAGAATCCATGTGTCCTTTTATTGCAGGAATGTATTAGAAATCAAGTTTATGGTTGTAGGTGTGTTCATTACTATTAGGATATTATTGCTTCCAGGCACTCTTAGCCAAAAACTCAGGGCCACATAACCCGCATATATACACATATTTATAAATATTTCTCCATATAACCATTTGCATCTATATTAAGCAAGCAAACTGTGAATTCATTTTGTTGACTCTACCTCTAATCCATTAACACAAGGATCATTCCATTATCTTCCCCTGGTTTAACTCTCTCCTAGTACAACAGTGAGAAATCTGGTGTCTATTTTGAAAATGCATTATTGAATCATCATAGAAGCAGGGATTTTACCTTCTTCCATTAAGGGACCTCAGTGGCATGCAACATTCTGCTATGACTCTGTTTTGAATGATTTTTCTTGTTTCATACACATAATGAACATCTGGTGACAATCCATTTGGAATCCTAAATAATAACAGAAGGAAAAGTAAAAGGCAATAAAACTTTAACAAGCTTGTTACTTTTATGGCTTTAAATATTTTTTCCTTAATTAGTGAATCCATAAAAACTTTAAAATGGTAACTATCAATTTTAAACAAAAAAAGCTGAACTTATAAACATAGCATTATTAATTGTGAAGTTTAATGGAATATTTTATGTTTCTGTATAACTTGTTAACATAATTAAAATATTTGATCTGTAAGTAAATGATTTAATCATACTGCTCATTAGAGTAAATAGGCTTTTAATTCAATTATATCAAGATAGTATGGACAGTTCTCAGATCTTCAGAAAACATTTGCTTAGTTGTTAAGTAACCTTAAAAATCTATTTGTGAGCAAATGTCTGTTCTTTTATCTTTATGAAAATTATTAATTCTAAAGTATTTTATTTATTTACTCTAATTTAGCTTGTTGCAATAAGAATCCACTAGAGTAAGTACCATCTTAATCAATTTATGTTCATTAACTACTTCACTATGAGCAAAAGAAGACATCCATAAGTCCATACTGCCTGCATTGCCTGGGGAATATGTATGCTTTATTTATTTTTTTTAAATACACATATGGTAGCCTTTACTCTCAACTAAAATTATACAATATCTTAAGAAATACTCATAAGTAATGCATCTTAAATATTTTATATATTACACGTATTATATCAGTTATTATTTCAAATACTAAATATGGTGAATAAAAACTAGTTATTATTTTGCTTGCAAAAGCCACAGAACAGGGAGGAAACCCCACCTCACATCCTGCACAAGGCCTAGGTACTAAAATACCAACCACACCCACTATCAAGGTGATAATGGTCTGCACACCCTGAGGAAAGATGTGGCTGGCATCCATACCAAAACCAACCCCCCCCCAAAAATTAGACACAGTCTACAAAGGGATGCTCTCACATAAAAACAGCCCTTCAACACAGAGTAGATAATGATTTCTCCTAAATTCATAGAGACAGAGAAAGTTTTCTAAATGAAAAGGCAGTGGGATTACACTCAATTAAAAAAGAAAAGAGACAGAGAGAGAGAGAGAGAGAGAAATATCCTGAAATAACAAATAATAAAATAAAGCTTCCCATTCTATTAGACCCTGAGTTCAAAAAGGAGGTAATTAAATATGCTAACTGATTATATATAGAAATACAGATCACTGTAACAAGGAACTAGAAACTATAAAGACAACCAGTAAAAAACAGACAATTCTACTGTTGAGATAAAAACCAATCTAGAGGCAATGAATAGCAGACTAAATGACACAGGAAAACAAATAAGTGATCTGGAAGTTTGAATACAGAAAATCACTCAATCAGAACAGCAGACAGAAAGACAATTTTTTTAAAAATGAAAGGAACATAGAAGATCTATGAGATAATATAAAATGCACCAACCTACACATAATAAAATTTCCAGAAGGAGAAAAGAGAGAGGGCATTGAAAATGTATTTGAAGAAATTACAGCAGAAAAGCTCTCACTTAAAGAAGGAAACAGATATCCAGGTACAGGAAGCACAGAAGGTCCCAAACAAGGTGAACCCAAACAGACCCACACCAAGATATATCATAATTAAAATGGCAAGAGTTAAAGATAAAGAGAAGATTCTAAAAGCAACAAGAGAAAAACAAAGAGTAAGTTACAGGGGAACTCACATAAAGATATCAGCTGATTTCTCTGCTGAAATTTTGCAGGTCAGAAGGTAGTGGCATGATATATTCAAAATCCTGAAAGGGAAAAATTTGCAACCTAGGATACTCTACTCAGCAAGATATCATTTAGAATAGAAAGAACGACAAAGAATTTATCAGAAAAGCAAAAACTAAAAGAATTCAACAATACTAAACCTACCCTAAAAGAAATATTGAAGGGTCTTCTCTAAATAGAAAAGAGGCAAGAGTCTATAGGAAATGGAAAATAACAATAGGAAAGTCAAATGTATAAAAGAAATGAAGATCATTTTAATAATCCATTTCATAGATTAAACAATAATTTCAAAAACTGTAAAAGTGTTTGTGACTACAATAAATGGTAAAAGGATAAGCATGAAGGTGTAAAATAGGACATCAAAATCACAAAATGCTAGGGAGAGGAATATAAAAATGTAGATCTTTCAGAATGTATTTGAACCTGAATCACTATTAATGTAAAGTAAGTAGATAGAATTATGGGCCAACATACTTGAACTCCATCATAACCACAAATCAAAAACATACAAAAGATTCACAAAAACCAAAAAGAAAGGAACTCAAACATACTACAAAAGAAAATGATCAAACCACAAAAGGAAAAACAAAAAGAAGAAGAAATAAACAAAGAAGAGCTACAAAACCACTGGAAAGCAAGAATTAAGATGGCTGTAAGTACATACGTATCAATAGTTGCTTTAAATGTCAATGGACTAAATGTTCAGATCAAAAGACATAGAATGGCAAGTTACATAACAAAACAAGAACCTACAATATGTTGCCTAAAAGAAACACACTTCAGGGTGAAAGACAAACACAGATTGAAGGGTAAGACAATGGAAAATGATATAACATGCAAATGGAAATGACAAGAAAGTGGGGGTAGCAATACTCATATCAGACAGAATAGACTTTAAAACAAAGTTCATAAACAAAGACAGACATGATATAATGATAAAGAGATCAATACAAGAAGAGGCTATTACACTCTTTAATATATACGCACCCAATATAGTTGCACCTAAATATATAAAACAAATACTGACAGGCATTAAAGGAGAAATAGACAATAATACAATAATAGTAGGCAACTTCAAACCCCATTGATATCAATGGGCAGGTAATCCTAACAAAATCATAAGGCAACAGAGGTCCTAAATGAAACAATAGACCAGTTGGACTTAATTGATATCCACAGGACGCTACACCAAAAAACAAAACAAAACAAAACCTTTTCAAGCCCACATGGAATGTTCTTTAGGATAGAACACATACTGAGTCACAAAACAAGCTTCAACAAATTTAAGAGAATAGAAAGTACTTCAAGCATCTTTTCTCATCACAACAATATGAGACCAGAAATCAACAATAGAATGAAAAATGGGAAAAGAATGAATACCTGGAGATTAAACAACATGCTACTAAAATACTAATATGTCAATGATGAAATCAAAGAAGATATCAGAAAAAACCTGAAGACAACAAAAATGAAAGCACAACCTTACAAAATATATGGGACACAGCAAAAGCAGTTCTAAGACGAAAGTTATAGCAATACAAACTCTTAGCTTTCTCAAGAAGCAAGAAAAATATCAAACCAACAACCTAACCTACCATATAAAAGAATTAGAAAAAGAAGAGCAAACAAAATGCAAAGTCAGCAGGAGGAAGGAAATATAATCAAAAAGGAAATAAATAAACTAGAGATTTAAAAACCATAGAAAAGATCAATGAAACCAAGTCTGTTTTTTTGAAAAGATAAAACAAAATTGACATACCTCTAGCCAGGCTTACCAAGAAGAGAGGACCAAATAAACAAAATAAGAAATGAAAGAGGAGAAATAACAACTGATGCCACAGTAATACAAAAAAAATAATTGTGAGAGAATAGTATGAGCAGTTATAAGCCAACAACTTGGACCAACTTAGAAGAAATAAACAAGTTTCTAGAAACATACAATCTGACAAAACTGAGTCAAGAAGAAACAGATTATTTGAAGACGAGTCAATAGAAGTGAAATAGAATATGTAATGAAAACAAAACCCTCCCTGAAAAAAAAAGTCCAGGACTGGATGGTTTCAATAGGGAATTTTACCAAACACAGAAAGAAGAACTTATACCTAAATTTCTAAAATTATTCCAAAAATTGAAGAGCTGGGAAGGCTCCTAAATTCACTCTATGAGGCCATCATTACCCTGATACCAAAATCAGACAAAGATACTGCCAAAAAGATAAATACAGGCCAATATCTTTGATGAATATAGATGCAAAAATCCTCAAAAAATACTAGCAAACTGAATCCAACAATACATAAAAAGGATCTTACATCATGATCAAGTTGGATTCATTCCAGGGTTGCAAGGATGGTTCAACATAATCAGATCAATCAATAAGATAGACCATATTAATAGAAGAAAGGACAAAAGCCACATGATCATTTCAATGCACACAGCATTTGACAAAATTAAACATCCATTCTTGATAAAAACTCTCACTAAAGTGGGTATAGAGATAACATATCTCAACATAGTAAAAGCCATTTATGAAAAATCCACTGCCAACATAATACTTAATGGTGAAAAGCTTAAAACCTTCCTGTTAAATTCAGGAACAAAACAAGGATGCCCACTCTCACCACTTCTATCCAACATGGTACTGGAAGACCTAGCCACAGCAGTCAAACAATAATAAGAAATAAGATGTATGCAGATTGAAAAGAAAGAGGTAAAACTGTCACTATTTGCAGATGATATGGTACTCTATATAGACAACCCTAAATTTTCCACAAAAAATCTATTAGAATGAATAAATGAATTCAGGTAGGTAGCAGGATATGAGATTAATATACAGAAATATGTTGCATTTCTTTACAATAATAATGAAATATCAGAAAGAGAAAGTGAAAAAATCCATAAATTGTAGCAATATTTTCTTATGTCAGTCTCCCAAGGCAAAGGAAATAAAAGCAAAAAATCAATGAATGGGACGTAATTAGACTTAAAACCTTTTGCACAGCAAAGGAAACTATCAACAAAGTGAAAAGACAACATATGGAATGGAAGAAAATATTTGCAAGTGATGTTGCCAACAAGAGGTTAATATCCAAAATGTACAAACATCTCATACAACTTAATATCAAAAAATAAATAAAAACAAATAAACAACCCAATCAAAAAATGGGCAGAAGACCTAAATAGACATTTTTTTTCCAAAGAAGACATGCTGATGGCCAACAGGCACATGAAAAGATGCTCAATATCACTAATTATGAGAAATGTAAATTCAAACCACAATGAGGTGTCTGTTCACACTAGTCACAATAGCTATCATCAAAAAGTCTACCAATATTAAATGCTGGAGATGGTGTGGAGAAAAGAGAACCTTCGTATGCTGTTGGTGGAAATGTAAATTGGTGCAGCCTCTATGAAAAGAGTATGGATGTTCTTTATAAAACTAAAAATAGAGCTACCCTATGGTCCAACAATCTCACTCCTGGGTATATATCTGGAAAAGAAGAAAAAAGGCACAAGCACCCCAATGTTCATAGCAGCAGTATTTGCAATAGCCAAGATAGGGCAACCACCCAAGTGCCCATCAACAGCAGATTGGCTTAAGAAGATGTGGTATATTACTCATCCATTAAAAAAATGAAATATTGCCATTTGCAGAAACATGGATGGACCTAAAGAATATTATACTTAGTGAATTAAGTCAGACACAGAAAGACAAATACTATATGATATCACTTATATGTGGAATATAAAAAAGTAATACAAATTAATCTATATATAAAACAGAAACAGAAACATTCAAAACAAACTGATGGTTGCCAAAGAGGAAAAGGAGGGGTTGGGAGAGATAAATTAGGAATATGAGATTAACAGGTACAAACTACCATACACAAAATAAATAAGCAACAAAGATTTACTATATAGCACAGATATTTATATTCAATATATTGTAATAATCTATGACCTATAATGGTATATAATCAGAAAAAAATAACAGAATCACTATGCTGTACACCTGAAACTAATACAATACTGTAAATTAAGTATACTTCAATTAAAAAAAAACCTTGCAATGCAATATCAAAACACATCCATAAAATAGTTTAAATGAAAAAGACAGAATCAAGTCTTGACAATGGCATAGAGAAATTAAAACTTCCCTACATTGTTTTTAGGAGAGTAAATTGCTCAAACATTTTGGAAAACTGTTTGTCAATATCTCCTGAAGCTGAACATAAACTTTCCCTAATAGGCAGTGATTATATGTTGTTAGATACCCAAATGAAATGCATAAAAATGTCCAACTGAAAGGCATATATACAAATGTTTACAGCAACATATTCATAATAGTCAAATATAGGAGACACCAAATGGCCATCAACAGGAGAATTGATAGAACATTGTGATATACTCACATCATGGAATACGATACAGTAAGGAAACTAAACAAACTAAGACTAAGCAAACTCAATGAATAACATGAATAAAATGTTGAGAAAAATAATTAGCAACAGAATAACATGTACAGTATGAATCTGTTTACCTAAGTTCAAAAGAATGAAAATCTAATTTGTGGTGTTAGAAGTCAGAACAGTCGTTGCTCCAAGATGATAGAGACTGAGGCAGCACAAACAAGATCTGAGGTTCTGGTAACTTTATGAAAATCCATTAAGCTTTTCGGTTATGATCTGTACACTTCTCTGTAAGTATGGCATATTTCAATCAAAAGTTCACATTAAAAAATGCTTAGTAAACCCTGATCTACTTATATTGCAACATAAAAGGAAGTTCTGTGATGGAAGAAAAGGTAAACCACTATAAAGTTGTAAGATATTCCAAAGGTTTGGAAACTGATAGCAGAGATGGAGAAAAGGTATACATTTGAGAAATGTATAGGAGGTAATATGGAAAGAACTTAGTAATTGATTAAATGTGAGAGGTTAGTTAGAAGGAAAAGATTTTTGCCATGTTTCTGCTTTTGTTAACAAGATGATGATCAATGTTTCATCCTCTGACATAAAAAATATGGTAGGTTATTGTGAGTTATAAGAGGAAAGATTAAAATTCAGTTTTGACATGTTGAGTTTCAGATATCAGTGGAAAATACAAGTGAATCTGTCCAGAAGATGTTTAGATACAAAAGCCTGAACATTGGATAAAAGTCATTAAAGAGAATATGGCTTGTGGGGTCAATGAGAGTGGATGAGGTCACTCCAGACAACATGTTTAGATGAGAAAATTAAGGCTGTAGAACTGAATTATGAGAAGTCTGAAAGTTCAAACGTCAGAGAAGGAGCAACACACAAAAGAATTGTCAGAGTGGTGAAAAGGAAGTAGGGGAGTGCATTAGTAGGAAAACTAGAAAGCACAGAACTACAGATAATTTAAATTCACACAATTTAATCATGTAATTTTTGTGTTTTATTTTCCTGATAACTTTTTGAAAGGTGGTTTGCGTAGAGGTGGGTAGAAAAATGTAATCATAGACTCTATATTAGTGATGGACAACAATAGAAAGGGAAGTAATCAGGCTGAGGTGCCATTGGAAAGGGTACTGATTAACTAAATATTATTGACTTTTCAAAATTATGGTGATTTTATACATATATATATATATATATATATATATATATATATATATATCAGAATTTGGGTCACTGGGCATGATTAACTGGCTTTAGTTGTTCCTTTAAATCTTTCCTTCATCTCTTCCTTTCTGACACATAGAAAACTTTGGAGAGTGCATGAAAATATGGAAGTCTTTTTAAAAAATTTCAGGATAAAAAGCGTAATGCATGAGGGAGATTGGCTCAAGATGGCAGAGTAGAAGGATGTGTGCTCAATCCCTCATGCAAGAGCACTGGAATCATAAATAACTGATGAACAATCATCGACAGGAAGACACTGGAACTCACCAAAAAATATACCCCACATCCAAAGACAAAGGAGAAGCCACAATGAGATGGTAGGAGGGGTGCAATCACAATAAAATCAAATCCCATAACTACTGGGTGGGTGACTCACAAACAGGAGAAAAATTATACCACAGAAGCCCATCCACTGAAGTGAAGGTTCTGAATCCAACATCAGACTTCCCAACGTCAGGATCTGTCAATGGGAGGAGGAATTCTCAGGGAATCAGACTTTGGAGGCTAGCGGGACTTGATTGCAGGACTTCGACAGGACTGGGGCAACAGAGACTCCACTCTTGGAGAGCACACACAAAGTAGTTTGTGCATCAGGACCCAGGGGGAAAGAGCAGAGATCCAATAGAGACTGAACCAGACTTACCTGTTAGTGTTGGAGGATCTCCTGAAGAGGCAGGGGGCGACTGTGGCTCACCATGGTGACAAGACACTAGCGGAAGTTCTGGGAAGTACTTCACGGCATGAGCCCTCCTGGAGTCCACCATTAGCCCCAACAAAGAACCTGTGGCTCCAGTGTTGGGTCACCTCTGGCCAACCAACCAACAGGGAGGGAGCTCAGCCCCACCCACCAGCAGACAAGAGGATTAAAGTTTTACTGAGCCCTGCCCACCAGAGCAACACCCAGTTCTACCCACCACCAGTCCCTCCCATCAGGAAGCTTGCACAAGCCTCTTAGACAGCCTCATACACAAGAGGGCAGAGAGCAGAAACAAGAAAACTACAGTCCTGCAGCCTGTAAAATGAAAACCACATTCACAGAAAGATATACAAAATGAAAAGGCAGAGAGCTATGTACCAGATAAAGGAACAAGATAAAACTGCAGAAAAACAATTAAGTGAAGTGGAGATAGGAAAACTTGCAGAAAAAGAATTCAGAATAATGATAGTGAAGATGATCCAGGACCTCAGAAAAAGTATGGAGGAAAAGATCAAGAAGATGCAAGAAATGTTTAACAAAGACCCAGAAGAATTAAAGAACAAACACCTAGAAACATTAAAGAACAAGCAAACAGAGATGAACAATACAATAACTGAAATGAAAAATACACTAGAAGGAATCAATAGCAGAATAAATGATGCAGAAGAATGGATAAGTGACCTGGAAGACAGAATGGTGTAATTCACTGCTGTGGAAGAGAATAAAGAGAAAAAGAATGGAAAGAAATGAAGATAGCCTAAGTGACCACTGGGACAACATTAAATGCACCAACATTCGCATTATAGGGGTCCAAGAATCAGAAGAGAGACAGAAAGGACCGAGAAAATATTTGAAGGGATTATAGATGAAAAGTTCCCTAACATGGGAAAGGAAATATCCACCAAAGTCCAGGAAGAGCAGAGAGTCGCAGGCAAGATAAACCCAAGAAGAACCACATTGAGAAATATAGCAATCAAACTGACAAAAATTAAAGACAAAGAAAAATTATTAAAGGCAGCAAGGGAAAAATGACAAATAACATACAAGGGAACTCACATAAGGTTAACAGCTGATTTCTCAGCATAAATTCTACAAGCCAGAAAGGAGTGGCACAATATACTTAAAGCGATGAAAGGGAAGAACCTACAGCCAAGATTACTCTACCAAGCAAGGGTGTCATTCAGATTTGATGGAGAAATCAACAGCTTTACAGACAAGCAAAAGCTAACAGAATTCAGCACCACAAAACCAGCCCTACAACAAATGCTAAAAGAATTTCCCTAAGTGGGAAACACAAGAGAAGAAAAGGACCTACAAAAAACACCAAAACAATTAAGAGAATGGTAATAGGAACATACATATCTATAATTACCTTAAATGTGAATGGATTAAATGCTCGAACAGAAATACACAGGCTTACTGAATGGATACAAAAACAAGACCCATATATATGTTGTCTACAAGAGACCCACTTCAGACCTAGGGACACATACAGACAGAAAGTGAGGGGATGGAAAAAGGTATTCCATGAAAATGGAAAGCAAAAGAAAGGTGGAGTAGCAATACTCATTCAGATTAAATAGACTTTAAAATAAAGAATATTACAGGAGACAAGGAAGGACACTACATAATGATCAAGGGATCAATCCGAGAAGAAGATATAACAATTATACATATATATGCACCCAACATAGGAGCACCTCAATGCAGAAGGCAAATACTAACAGCTATATAAGAGAAAATCGAGAGTAACACAATAATATGGGGGACATTAACACCTCACTTACACCAATGGACAGATCATGCAGAGAGAAAATTAATAAGAAAACACAAGCTTTAAATGAAACAATAGAACAGATAGATTTAGTGGACACTTATAGGACATTACATCCGAAAACAGCAGGTTACACTTTCTTCTCAAGTGCACATGGAACATTCTCCAGGATAGATCACATCTTGGCTCACAAATCAAGCTGTCGTACATTTAAGAAAATTGAAACCACATCAAGCAACTTTTCCAACCACAACGCTATGAGATTAGAAATAAATTACAGGGGAAAAAAGGTAAAAAACACAAACACATGAAGGCTGAACAATACATTACTAAATAACCAAGAGATCAGTGAAGAAATCACAGAAGAAATAAAAAAATACCTAGAGACAAATGACAACAAAACACAACGATGCGAATCTTATGGGATGCAGCAAAAACAGTTCTAAGATGGAAGCTTAGAGCAATCATACCTCGACAAACAAGAAAAATCTCGAATAAAAAATCTAGCCTTACACCTAAAGAACTAGAGAAAAAAGAGCAAACAAAATGCAAACTGAGTAGAAGGAAAGAAATCATAAAGATCAGAGCAAAAATAAATGAAATATAAACAAAGAAAACAGTAGCAAAATCAATAAAACTAAAAGCTGGTTCTTTAAGCACATAAAAAATTGATACACCTTTAGTCAGACTCACCAAGAAAAAGAGGGAGAGGACTCTAATCAATAAAATTAGAAATGAAAAACAGGAAGTTACCATGGGCAATGCAGAAATGCAAAGCATCCTAAGAGACTACTACAAGCAACTCTATGCCAATAAAAAGGACAACCTGGAAGAAATGGGCAAATTCTTAGAAAGGTATAACCTTCCAAGACTGAACCAAGAAGAAATAGAAAATGTGAACAGACCAATCACAAGCACTGAAATTGAAACTATAATTAAAAACCTTCCAACAAACAAAAGTCCAGGACTAGATGGCTTCACCAATGAATTCTATCTGACATTTAGAGAAGAGTTAACACCCATCCTTCTCAAACTTTTCCAAACAATTGCAGAGGAAAGAACACTCCCAAACTCATTCTATAAGGCCACCATCACCCCAATACTGAAACCAGACAAACATAGTACATAAAAGAAAATTACAGACCAATATAACTAATGAATATAGATGCAAAAATCCTCAACAAAATACTAGCAAACTATCCAACAACACATTAAAAGGATAATACACCATGATCCAGTGGGATTTCTCACAGGGATGTAAGAATTCTTCAATATACGCAAAGCAATCAATATGATATGCCATATTAACAAATTGAAGAATAAAAACCATATCATCATCTCAAAAGATGCAAAACAAGCTTTTGACAAAATTCAACATCGATTTATGATAAAAACACTCTCCAGAAAGTGGGCATAAAGGGAACCTAACTCAACATAAGAAAGGCCATGTACGACAAACCCACTGCAAACATCATTCTTAATGGTGAAAATTTGAAGGCATTTCCTCTAAGATCAGGAACGAAACAAGGATGTGCACTCTCACCACTATTATTCAACATAGTTTTGGAAGTCCTAGCCATGGCAGTCAGGGAAGAAAAAGAAATAAAAGGAATACAAATCAGAAAAGAAGAGGTAAAACTGTCACTGTTTGCAGATGACATGATACTATACATAGACAATCCTAAAGATACCACCAGAAAGCTACTAGAGTTAATCAGTGAATTTGATAAAGTTGCAGGATACAAAATTAATACACAGAGATCTCTTGCATTCCTATACACTAACAGCAAAAGATCAGAAAGAGAAATTAAGGAAACAATCCCATTCACCATTGCAACAAAAAGAATAAAATACATAGGAATAAACCTAAGGAAGAAAAAGACCTGCACTCAGAAAACTATAAGACAGTGATGAAGGAAATCAAAGATGACCCAAATAGATGGAGAGATGTACCATGTTATTAGATTGGAAGTATCAATATTGTGAAAATGACTATACTACCCAAAGCAATCTATAGATTCAATGCAATCCCTATCAAATTATCAATGGCATTTTTTACAGAACGAGAACAAAAAATCTTAAAATTTGTATGGAGACACAAAAGACCCAAAATATCTAAAGCAATTTTGATGGAAAAAAATAGAGCTGGAGGAATCAGACTCCCTGACTTTAGACTATAATACAAAGCTACAGTAATCAAGACAATATGGTGCTGGAACAAAAACAGAAATATAGATCAATGGAACAGTACAGAAAGTCCAGAGATAAACCCACACACATATGGTCAACTAATCTATGACAAAGGAGGCAAGGATATACAATGGAGAAAAGACAGTCTCTTCAATAAGTGGTGCTGGGAAAACTAGACAGCTACATGTAAAAGAATTAAATTAGAACACACCCTAACACCATACACAAAAATAAATTCAAAATGGATTAAGACCTAATTGTAAGATCAGACACTATGAAACTCTTAGTGGAAAACATAGGAAGGTCACTCTTTGACATAAATCTCAGCAAGATATTTTTTGACGCACATCCTAGAGTAATGGAAATAAAAACAAAAATAAACAAATGGGACCTAATTGTAAAATAGATAGCTACTGGAAAGCAGCTGCATAGCACAGGGAGATCAGCTTCATGTTTTGTGGCCATCAGAGGGGTGGTATAGGGAGGGTTGGAGGGAAGGGCAAGATGGAGGGTATATGGAGATATATGTATACATATAGCTGATTCACTTTGTTTTACAGCAGAAACTATCACAACATTGTCAAGTGATTATATTCCAATAAACATGTTAAAAATAAAAAAAACTTACACAGAAAAGGAAACTATAAACAATATGAAAAGGTTCTTCTCAGAATTGGAGAAAATATTTGCAAACGAATCAACTGACAAAGGATTAGCTTCCAAAATATATAAACAGTTCATGCAGCTCAATATTAAAAAAAGAAACCCAATCAAAAAATTGACAGAAGACCTAAATAGACATATCTCCAAAGAAGACATACCGATGGTCAGAGGCACATGAAAAGCTGCTCAGCATCACTAATTATTAGAGAAATGTAAATCAAAACTACAATGAGGTATCAACTCTCAACAGTTACAATGGGCATCATCAGAAAATCTACAAACAACAAATGCTGGAGAGGGTGTGGGGAAATGGGAACCTTCTTGCACTGTTGGTGGAAATGTAAATTGATACAGCCACTATGGAGAACAGTATGGGGGTTCCTTAAAAACTAAAAATAGAATTACCATATGACCTAGCAATCCCACTACTGGGCATATACCCAGAGAAAACCATAATTCAAAAAGACACATGCACGCCAATGTTCGTTGCAGCACTATTTACAATAGCCAGGTCATGGAAGCAACCTAAATGCCCATCGACAGACAAATGGATTGGGAAGATGTGGTACATATATATAATAGAATATTAGTCATAAAAAGGAATGAAATTGAGTCATTTGTAGGGATGTGGATGGACCTTAAGACTGTCATACAGAGTGAAGTAAGTCAGAAAGAGAAAAGCAAACATCTATTAACACATATATATGAAATCTAGAAAAATGGTACAGATGAACGGGTTTGTAAGGCAAAATTAGAGACACAGATGTAGAGAACAAACATATGGACCCCAAAGGGGGAAAGGGTGGGGGTGGTGGTGGTGGCATGAATTGGGTGATTGGGATTGACATATATACACTAATATGTATAAAATAGATAATTAATAAGAACCTGCTGTATAAAAAAATAAAATTAAAAAAAAAGCATAATGCCTGAAACATCATTGTATTTACAGAAACTGAATATTTCTGTTCTGTATGAAACACCTAGTCACCTACTAACATGCATTCATGTACTTGAATATAGTTGAGTCTTTGCATTAGATAACTGTATTAAATAAGTATAATTCATTTAAAATGATTAAAACCTTTTCAATTAAATGAAAATATTATTACTTCCTAATGCATCAAATATCTACAGTATCTAGCAGTGATATTTTGCACAATATGAAAAATGAATATTTTCTAAATCTTATAGATTTCAGCAATTTAAAAAGGTAATTTCAAATTCATGCTTGCCTAATTGATACAGAAGGCAAAATAATGATGAGGATTATTTTATTTTATAAAAAGACCAGTTGTTTTTTAAGTTTTGAGAGGAAATAAGTATTAAAATGTGTAAACACTTTCATAAGATTTAAATTTGTTTCTATGTGCAATCCAGTCAATGAATATTATCCAACCATCAGTGATAGTATATTCACTAACATAAACTCACATTTGCTGAGATTTATAAATATAAAACAAGATCATGTTTATTTTGAATGATCAAAAATCTTTGTTACATATTCACTTATCTTGATAATTCTCTTTGCTCCAGGAGAAATTGTGATTCATAGCTACTGTGTTTATTTTTTATTATTCTTGATTCAAATGTACAGAAACTGCTGTCAAGACAGCAAGCAAGGTATATACCACACTAAATCCCTCTCCTCTTTCTGCTCCTCTATAGTGTTCATTTTTCTGAAACAATCATTTCCTCTTACATTTAGTGTAATAATTAAAAGCACAGGCTCTGGAATAAAAAATCTCAGCTTTTGGCTCCTAACTTCCTACTTATCACTTGTGTGACCCTGACTTAATCATTCTCTGCATCAGTGTCTTCAGCTCTTAGAATGGGGAAAGTGATTATGTCTATATCACAGGGTTGTTGTTAGGATCAAATAAGATAGCTCATATATAGTGTATAGAAATTATGCTTCACATACAGAAATCAGTCATCACTAATTACAAAAATAAAATAATAAATATTTACTTATATGATTAATTTATGAGCAAGGTCAATATTTTGCATTCTCCTCACCCCCTGAAAAAAGTCTTCCAAAAGCCTTCCTATTTGTTTAATTCACGTAGATAATTTGTGATTAACTTCTCACTTGTAAGCTTAAGGATTATGTGTTCAATTCCAAAATAAGTTTAGAACATAATGCAAATTATAAGAACAAAATTGTGTAAAATGCTTATTTTTCAATACATTTTACCAGAGAAAAACCCATGACTATCTAGTGTGTCAGTCTGGTGGAAGTTGTAAGTGTTGATCCACTTTAAGAACAAGGTTACGAAGGCTTGTGTTTGCAAGGCTATTAGGAATGCAAGATCTGCTTTTCTGATAAGCGATCAAGGTCACAGACTCCATAAAATTTTCCACAAACCACCTATGTAGTAATGGCTCTTCTGATCTTTGTCAAACTCATGGGCAATATTCCTGGTATAAAAAGAAATGATGGCATAAACTAAAATATTAGTATTTTAGGATATATAAGATTGTTTGTATATTGATATAATTGCTTGCTGGTTATCTTTTCATGCTTAATCTTCCTGTATGTTCAGGTAATCTACTCCTATAATATTCTATTAGGTACAGTGAAATATTATTCTTTATCTGAAATATTCAAGTCTTTTAAAAAGCATTATTTATATATATATGAGAAAGAACCATCACCAGATTTTCACTTATCTCCTATTTTAATTTTATTTATTCCTCTCATTCTAACCTCCAAGGTTGTTATTAATCAACTTAAGAAGACAAAATTACTCTTCTCTTTGCCCACATAATCAATACACTGCCAATATATTTTTATTACTTTATATAATGATTCAGGTTACTATGAATATGAGGGACGCTATTTAAATTCTTCTCCTGCTATATTATACTTACAGACAACTTGCACATGGAATTTGGATAATTCACCTGTTTGATTTTTCATTCCTATTACTTTGACCCAAACAATTCATGCTCTACTTTTTGCTATGCAACTGTCAGCAATGGTAGACACATCACATTGACTCTTCCACTTTCATATAGCACCTAAATCAAATGCATCTGTAAATGTATGCTATAAACTATATGTCTCTTGCTCAGATAAGATGAAGACTGAGTGATGCTAATGATAATGACATCTACTCTGTAAGAATAAGTAAAATAACTGGACAATGTTTAACTGCAGCACTTGGTATAGACTCAGGTTCATTTTATTTGTAGCTTTCAGAATTCTTGATCAACAGTATTTTACCAATAGCAAGCAGCTAAATCATAAATACAGCATTTCTCCCTATTTGCATCTTTTCACCTACTCAAGAATTATTGCTTGCATTTTACAAGTAAATTGAACTATTCATTTATATTTCAAGCCAAAAATTCCTTTCAGAAAAAAAAATCTAGTAATAAATAACAATACAAACAATTCTCGTTTACATAGCCTGTTGGGACCATTTTCAATGGATTATTATAAGCCTTCAATAACAACAAATAAATTAGACATAAATCCATAGAATTTAGGTAAGACAATCATTTTTAGTATATGCAAAGTTTTGTAAGTAATTTTTAAAACTCTCTAGTAATAGGAACGCACCAAAATGACAAAATGACACAAGGGCAGAAACTGAAGTTTGGCTTTTGGTTAAATACCGATGTGTAATTTGTCAGCTCTAACCATAGGCAATTACAAATGCTTTATCTGACAGGCCTCATGGGGGAATCTACCCTCTCCATAGCAGACTTAGTGTACAGCCAGTGCATTGTAGTTTCTGAAGTGAGTTGCAACCAAGGGCTCAGGTGTCCTTTGCTGGTCATGTTCTTTCATATATTTACATTTTTAACCCAGGTGCCTTTTTTCCAGGTCTCTTTATCTGAGGATTAGGTTGAAGTCCTCTTCAGGTGTCTCTGCATAGATCTCCTTATAGGTTAATGAGGGGAAAAATTTGAAGACAATTTTCCCCACTCCGATTCAGTCAGTATCCAGTAATCTTCGACTCCTAGAATTTTCCTCTTAACCTTCACTCTCCCTTGAGCCCAGAGTCCCTAAAACTCCTGAAGCCTTTTGTTCAGGGATCCTTCACCAGTGAGACAACCACCCCATCTATGCTGATCTACCTGATATCAACCAGTGCACCACTCCACTGGGAAAAAATGAAACAGGAGGAGCCTGCACTTCCTCCAGTTTTAGACTCTTGCTTATAACATCACAGGAAGTGATTTCATTTTGGCTAGTTGCTTTAATCAGTGACTCTGACACCTGATAGTTCAGCACTTTCTTCCCAACCTCCGCTGAACTTACAGAAACTGAAGTGACAGGAGAGTAAAGAGAAGTGTTTCAAAATTCTTTCTACCTAGTCGTATGGGGTAGTTGATAACAAATAAATTATCTGATTGTGATCAGAAAATTCAGTCAAAAAAGGCAAATCCAATAATACTGTGTAGACACAAAGGGTCTTCAGAAAATGTGGAATATAGTCTATATGCCTGAATTAAGTCATTTGTGTTTCCTGATCATAGGATATCATCCAACCCATATTTATTCCCATAAGCTTGTTACAGTGCATTTTGTACCCAGTATTTGGAAGGGGTGTTGAAAAATAGCAGTGAAGAAGACAGTAATGGCAAGGGATTAAAAGTATGTGCTCTGGTGTAGACCTGCCTGTATTTAAATTCCAGCTCCACTGGTTACTGACTTCCAAACTTTGCATAAATTATCCTTTCTGTGCCTCATTTTCCTCATTTATAAATTGAGGTAGTAATGGTCCTTATCTTTTAGCATAATTCTGAGGATTAAATGAGATAATGAACATAAGGCCAGTGTCAGACAAATATGATAACCACTGTGCTACAGAAACATGAGGCCATTTCCAGATTAATTGATTCAATGTGTGGAACTACTATTAGCAATATTGTGATGGTGTTATATGTTCTTTTATTTTAAAAGGGTTCACGTTTCTCATAATTTCCTGGGATTTTTGTAAAAATGCAGTTCCTCAGGTCTTAGCACAATGCAACTGAATCAGAAGACCTGGGTGTGAGACCTGGGAATATATATATTTTTAACAATATACCCAGGTGGCTCTTATACACACTCAAGTTTGAGAACCATTACTTCAGCCGCTTTCATTCAGATGCTGTTTTGCCACTGATTTCAATACACTCCTGCTAGTTTAATTCTATTCTTTGATGTTATAATTATTCCCCTCCCTATAGGTAATCAACATGGGGCACTTACCACTTCCCCCCTTAGACTGTAGATACTTATTTTGATGCCTTATATTTCCAACTTAGTTTTAGCTCCTTGAGATCATGGTTCACATCAAATCTCTTTGAGCCTTTCTCACACTGTTTCACCCATAGTGTATAATTAGTTAATATTAGCTTACTATATAGTAGTATCAGAGTTTACATATTATTAATTAAACCATGTACTATTGAAAGTGCTTACTTTCCTGTTACTTCGATGGAGTTACCAGTCAACAATGAAATGATCAAAAGACTCAAGCCAATGTAGTTAGAAAGAGAAGCCAAAACACTCAAGAACTAATAAATTTTATATTCTCCATTATGGTTGAGAAGAAAGGCAGAATATTGTAAAATATGGGCTGAATCAGAAAATATGTTCCTAATGGGATTCTGAGCTTTAAAGCCCTAGTATAAACTGCTTTTGATGATGATATTTTCTATCCACAAAAAAACAAAAACCAGGCAAGTGACAAAAATTAGAGATGGCAGAAATTTTGCCTTTTTTTATCCCAGGATGGTGTCCTTCTAAAAAATGATTAAAAACAAGAAAAAGGTGTTTTGGCTTTCTTCATCTGTTTTGTGTGTTATTTTATAGACATAAAATGGTTGGAATATGATATAAGAGAAACACCTACTTTCAGTCTGCAAACAAAGCACTTCCTTTAAGAAAATTCACTATCAACCATATAACCACTAAACACCATAGCCTTCTACAATTCTTTTGTCTATTTCAAAAATTAATTGAGAGATCCAGAAGATGCATGGAGACTGTACAGTAGGAAATTAGGCTTTTTGGATTGTGAGTCTTTAAGCTCTTAACGCATTTTTGAAATTTCATCCATCATTATAATCAGACAAATTTGATGTACAGAATTAATATATTTTTATTTTTGTGGTTAATGTCCTTTGTAATTCTCATTCTTTTTTCTAACTTTAATAGATTTTAAAGAAAAACAAAGAGATATCAACCATGAAATTTTTTACAGGATAATTAGATAAAAAATGAAAAGGAAATAAGTTCCTTCTTCTTGGAGTGTGTAAGTGCATGTGTACATAAAACATTTTTCATGCAAAATTTCTGAGAAGTTGTGATGTGAAGTACTTTACATCAACAAAAGCTGTAACTACAATTATCTTTCAAATATTTGGTATGAGAAGTATATGCTTGGGTTCATAATTATAAATAATAATTTAGGTAATGCAATGATTAAGTTTAAAGTTTAAAGCTTGCTGGTGGAACCATTAAAATAAACAAGTCTTGGTAATAAAGACACAGACCTACTAGAGAATGGACTTGAGGATATGGGTAGGGGGAAGGGTAAGCTGTGACAAAGTGCAAGAGTGGCATGGACATATATACACTACCGAATGTACAATAAATAGCTAGTGGGAAGAAGCCGCATAGCACAGGGAGATCAGCTTGGTGCTTTATGACCACTTAGAGTGGTGGAATAGGGAGGGTGGGAGGGAGGGAGACACAAGAGGGAAGAGATATGGGAACATATGTATATGTATAACTGATTCACTTTGTTATAAAACAGAAACTAACACACTGTTGTAAAGCAATTATACTCCAATAAAGATGTTAAAAAAATAAAAATAAACAAGTCTCATATGATAGTAAATAAAAGTTCTTACCATGTCTAGAAGTATAATTGATTTAGCCTGTCTTTTTCACATTTAGTTTTCAAAACAAAGCCATATAAAAGACAGTAGGAAATTTCATAGCCTTTTACTTGCCATGGCTCCACACCTTCTTTGGCAGTTCATGTGTGGTTGAGAAGAGACTGCCCAATTCCAGATACCTTCCTTGGAAAGACGATAAAGACTGGAACTTACTTGCAATTCTATTTGTCTGGGGGCTTATTAAGGAAATCACCTCTCAGATTCAGAGCACTAATGGGAACAGTGGCATGGTTTGGATATCAGATTGAAGACCACTGAAAACAATGACAGGCAGCATGGTGCAGTAGAGCTGTAGAAGGTCTTTAGTCCCATGGTGTCTGAGGGCAGATATCATGGGCAAAGGAATACAAAAGAAATCTGAGTCTTCTGAGAATATGCCAAAGTGAAACATATACGGAAATCAAGACAGTTAAAAGCAGAATTCTTTACATGGGAACTGTAATGAAAACATACACACACAGGGCTAGGGAAGATCTATCCCCAGAAAATGTTTGAGAGGACTATTTACACTGCGCTGATTAGTGAACGGCTATGATTCGGCTCAATTCACTGATTAGTGAGTTGGCTGGATGAAGCCAATCCAAAAAGACTGGGAGAAGTGGCGGATCTTTCAATTGTCCAAATCTCAATAAAATTTCACAAGTCATACAAACAAACAGGGACATCCACCCATTAAAATGAACAAAATAAATCTCCAGAAACCAACCTTTAAGAAAAATGAAATTTTGAGTTAAATAAAGTCAATGAGCTAAAAAAGAACACAGACACACGACTAGAAAAAGTAAGGAAAACAAATTATAAACAAAATAAGAATATCAACAAAGGTAAAAAATTATTTTTATAAAGTCCGAACAGTAATTCTGAAGCTGAAAAATTCAATAATTGAATTGAAAAGTTGAAAAATGTTCTACAGAAGATCATGTAAAAAAAAGTTTCAGAAAACTTGAAGACAGGTCACTTGTAATTATCAAGTTTAACGGACAAGAAGAAAAATGAACAAAGCCCAAGGAACTTATTGAACACCTCATGAAGATCAATATATGTATTATTAGAGTTCTAGAAGGATAGAGAGACAGAGATATATTATCTAAAGAAATAATGGCTGAAAACTTCTCAAATTAGAGAAATAAATGAATATTCAAATACAGGAAGCTCAATTAACAAGTAAGATAAAAACAAAGAGAATCACGCTGAGAAACACTATACTTAAGCTGTCAAAGACAAATAGGAAATCTTGCAGGCAGCAATAGAAAACTCTTCGTGTAAAAGGGAGCCTTTATAATGTTATCAGGGGATTTCCCAGCAGAAATCCTTCAGGCCAAAGGTAATGGGATGATATATTTAAAGTACTGAAAGAAAAATGTGTCAGCTGAGAGTACTGCATTTGGCAACACTGACCTTTAAGAATGAAGGAGAAATGAAGACATTCCCAGATAAAAGCTGAGGGACATTACCACTATACTCCTCATACAAGAAATGCTAAAATATGTCTTTTGAGTTGAAACAAGAGGACAATAGACAGTAACTCAAATACAGTAAAAGTAAATATTTGGAAAAATGTTAAATTTGTTATTGTTCTTCTGGTTTATAACTCAACTTTTAATTTTTTAAGGGTTTAAAAGACAAAAGCATAAAAACTATAAATCTACATTAATAAGTACATAATATGAAAAGAGGTAATGTGTAACATCAATAGCGTAAAGTGTGTAGGGGATGGAGAGCTCTAAACAGGTAGAATTTTTTGTATGAAATTGAATTGTTATCAGTTTAAAATAGACTGTTATATTTTAAGATTTTTTTTGTAATCCTCGTGGTGACCACAAATAAAATATCTGTGAATTGTACCAAAAAAGATTAGACAATTAAACTGTGTCACTTTGGAAAAAACAACTAAATACAAGGGTGGACAGTAAGAGAGAAAATGAGGGAGGGAAAGCTATAAGACTATTATAGAAAGATTATTCACATTGCCCCCAAATTCATATGTTGAATCAAGTCATACCACCACAGAAGCTCATAAATTCACTAAGAAAGACAGCAAGATATGAGAAAGAATAAGAAATCTACAAGTAGCCAGAAAACAGACAGCAAGAGTAATTCCTTACCTATCAATAATTATGTTAAATATAAATGAATTATATTCTCCAATCAAATGGCATAAAGTGGCTGTGTGGTTTATAAAAAAACAGGACCCAACTATATGCTGCCTACAAGATACTAATTTCAATTTCAAGGACACACATATGCTTATAGTAAATAGATAATAAAGATATTTCACACAATGGAACACAAAAGAGAGCAGGGGTAAGCTATACTTATATCATAAAAATAGACTTGAATTCAAAAACTGTAACGAGACAAATAATGTCATTATATAATGATAATGTCAAAAACATTATCATTATATAATGATAATGTCAAAAACAAGAGAATATAACAATTGTAAATATGTGTGTGTGTGTGTGTATATATATATATATATATATATATACATATATATGTATATATGTATGGTATGCATACACACACACACACACCTCTGTGACTGAAGCATCTAAATATATTAAGCAAAATCTAACACATCTGAAGGGAGCAATAGATAATAATGCAATAATGGATTGAAACTTTAACACCCCCACTTTGAACAATGGATATATCATCCAGACAGAAAATCAATCAAGGTACATTGGACTTGAACTATAAGTTAGACCAAATGAACCTAACAGACATCTATAGAAGTTTCCATCCAAAGGCAGCAGAATATACATTCTTCTCAAGTGCACATGGAACATTCTCTAGGATAGATCTTAGGTCACAAAACAAATTTTAGACAATTTAAGAAGACTGAGGTCATATCAAGTATCTTTTCTAAACACAGTGGGGTGAGAGTAGAAATAAATAACAGGGATAAAACTATAAAATTCATATGTTATGTCAAAATTAAAACTCACAATCCTGAACAATGGGTAACATCTTCAAATAACTGAAAATGGAAACAGATATACCAAAATTTATGGGATGTTGCAAAAGTAGTGCTAAGACAGTTTATGGCAATAAATGTCTACATTTTAAAAAAAAAACCAAATAAACTACTTAACTATACAACTCAAGTTAATAGAAAAAGAATGAACTAAGTCTAAAGTTAACAAAAGGAAGGAAAAATCAGAGCAGAAATAAATAAAATAGGGAATCAAAAATGATAGAAAATATCAAAGAAAATAAGACTTAGTTTTTTGAAAATATAAACAAAATTGACAAACTTTAGCCAGACTTACCAAGAAAAGGGAGAAGACTCAAGTAAATAAAATTATAAAAGAGAAGACGTTACAACAACTTGGACAATCTAGAAGAAATGGATAAACTGGAAGAAACAAAAAACCTATCAAGACTGAATCATGAAGGAAAAAAGTCTGAGTAGTCTTATGACCAGTGAGGAGATTGAATCAGTAATCACAAACGTTGCAACAAAGACAAAAGCCCATCATCAAACATTTTCAATACTTTATTCTACCAAACATTTAAAGAGAATTAATGCCAATCCTTCTCAAACTCTTCCAAAAATTGAAGAAGATGCTACATTTTCAAAATGATTTTATGATGCCAGAATTACCCTGATAACAAAGCCAGATAAGGCCACTCCAAGAAAAGAAAACTATTTTATTCTTGTTAATAAATAAAGATATTAAAAATTATGACTTCATTTCCTATAGGACCTAGAATTACTTTTAGAAGCCCTGGAACCTCATCCTCAATTTTTTACATACATTTCTAATTATTCCAATTTCCATAGAGCTATGCAGACAAAGTCAACTTGAGTTAGCATAAAACTAGACAATAATTTTGTAAATATCTTTTTGCCTCTCTTAAATCATTGGAAATAATATTAATGCCTGATAACTTGTTATTGATTAATTGAACTTATTTGTTTTTATCGTTAGTGACATAATTTGTAAGAGAGAGAGGATGCAACTGTTTTCCAAAGGAAAATATATTTCTTTTTAACTGTTCAATAGAGAGAAAAAAGAGGTGTGCATTTTCGTTTGGATAAGGACTCATCTATTCAGAATATTGGCTACACTTATTTCAAATTAATTCAGTTATTAATGAATGTGTTGCTAATGTTTATCACTAATTTTAAAGCTTAATCAATCTCGTTAAAACCACACACCTATATGAATACATCAATATTTTTATTGAATAAATTTGTTACAAAATGTAACATTTTGTAAGCTTAAGGTATACAGCATTTTACTTTGATCAATTTATATATTATAACTTGATTGCTGTTGTCACAGTATTTATCACATTATATATATAATATTACTCTCTATTTTTATTATACTGTGCATTAGATTTTTGTGGCTTATTTACCACCCATTACAAGTTTGTACTTTAAGCACCATCAATCTTATCCTCCCTCTCTGCCTCCAACAATACTCTGGTACCACCATTTTACTCTGTTTTTTATATTTTTGACTTTTTTAGATTCCACATATAAGTGATATCATGCAGTATTTTCTTTGTCAGTGTGACTAATCTTGCTTAGCATAATGTGCTAAGGGTTCATTTATGTTGTTGCAAATGGTGGGATATTCTCCTTCCTCATGGCTGAATAGTATATAATTGTGTATATGTATCACTTCTTCCTATCCATTTATCCATTGATGGGCATTTGGGTTATTTCAATAATTTGGCTATTGTAAATATTGCTGTGATAAACATGGGAATGCATATATCTTGTCAAAATCCTCTTTTCATTTCCTTTGTATATATACCCAGAAGTGAAATTGTTAGATCATGTGGTAGATCTATTTTTAATTTTTTGAGGAACCTCCATATGGTTTTCAAAAGTAGTTGGACCAATTTACATCCCACCAACAGTGTATAAGTGTTCTCTTTTATGTTATCCTTGCCAGCACCTGTTGTGCCTTGTCTCCTTGATGATAGCTATTCTCATTGTGGCTATGATTTGCATTTCCCTGATTATTAATGATGTTGAGCATCTTTTCCTCTGTTTGTTGCTCATTTTGATGTTCTCTTTGGAAAAATGTTGACTTACTTCTTTTTCCCATTTTAAAATCAGATTGTTGATATTTTGTTATTGAGTTATATGAGTTCTTTATATATTTTGGATATTAACCCCTTATCTGATATACGATCTGCACAAATTTTCTCCCATACTATATGTTGTATTTTCATTTTGTTAACTGTTCCTGTCTCTGGGCAGAAGCTTTTGAGTTTGATGTAGTCCCATTTGTTGATTTTTGTTTTTATTGTTTGTGCTTTTGGTGTCATGTCCAAAATATCATTGCCAAGACAAACATCAATAATTTTCTTCCCCTAAGTTTTCTTCTAGGAGTTTTATGGTATCAGGTCTTACGTTTAAGCCCTTGATCCATTCTGAGTTAATTATTTTGTAAGTGGTGTGAGATAAGGTGTCCAATTTCATTGTTCTGCATGTGTTTCTCTAATTTTCCCAGCACCACTTGTTGAAGACACTATCCTTTTCCCATTAGATGTCCTTGGCTCCCTTTTTTAATATTAGTGGACCATATATGCTAGGATTTAAATCTGTGCTCTCTGTTCTGTTTGACTGATCACTATATCTATCTTTATGCCAATACCATACTGTTTTTATTACTATGGTTTTGTAGTATTGTTTGAAATCTGGAACTGTGATACTTATAGGCTTTTGTGGGTCTATGAGTGTTGGGACTTCTACAGTCAGCCATTTCACTGATATAACTCCTCAAGTTTTATTTGATGCCTATTCAACATCCTTAATCTCTTCAGTCATATTGTTATGACATTTTTATTAATATAATTGATGTGTAACATTGTGTAATTTTGAGGTATATGACATGTTGATTTGATACATTTATATATCGTAACATTATTACCACTGTAGCATTAGCCAACAACTCCATTATGTCCCAAAATTACCATTTCTTTTTTGTGCTGAGAACATTTAAGACCTAGTGTCTTAGAAACTTTGAAGTATATAACATGGTATTATCATCTATAATCACAGTGTTGTGCATTAGCTCTTATTTTCTAGGTGGAAATTTGTACCCTTTCACCAACATCTTCCCAACTGTGCCACCCCCAGCCACTGGTCCCTACCATTCTTCACTGGGCATGTTCAGCTTCTTTAGATTCCACATATAAGTGATACCATGCAGTAATTGTCTTTCTCTTTCTGACTTATCTCACTAGCATAATGTCCCTAAGGTCTATTCATGCTGTTGCAAATGGCAGGATGTCCTTCTTTCTCAGATCTAAATAAAATTATCATCTATCTATCTATCTATCTGTTTGTTTCTATTTCCATTCATCGGTTGACTGATACTCTGATTGTTTTTATATCTTGGTAATTGAGAATAGTGCTGCAATAAACAGGGGAGTGCATATACCACTTCAAAATCCTGTTTTCATTTAATTTGGATGTATACCCAGAAATGGAAATCCTGGATCTTATGGCAATTATATGTTCAGCTTTTTGAGAACCCACAATCCTGTTTTTATAAAGGTTGAATAAATTTGCATTCCCACCAAAAGTTCACAGGCGTTCCATTTTATCCACAGCCTTGCTAACACTTGTTATCTCTTGTCTTCTTGATGATAGTCATTCTAACAAGGGTGAGGAAATGAACATATATCTTTTCAAGTTAGTGTTTTTATATGCTTTGGATAAATATCCAGACGTGGAGTTACTGGATCATATGATAATTTACATTTTGTTTTTAGAGGAACCACCATAATGTTTTCCATAGTGGTTACACAAATTTACATTCTCACCAAAATGCATAAGCATATACTTTTCTTCATATCCTAGACAATAGATGTTATTTCTTCCTTTTTTAAAAATTAAATTTTATTATAGTATAATTTCTTTCAAGTGTTGTGTTAGTTTCTACTGTACAGAAAAATGAATCATCTATATGTAAACATATATCCACTCTATTTGGATGTCCTTATCATGTAGGTCACCACAGTACATTAAATAGAGCTCCCTGTGCTATACAGTATACTCTCATTAGTTAACTATTTTATACATAGTATCAATAGTGTATATGTGTAAATCTCAATCTCCCAATTCATCCCACGCCCACTTTCCCCCTTGGTATCCATACATTTGTTCTCTACGTCTGTGTCTTTATTTCTGTTTTGCAAATAAGATCATCTATAACATTTTTCTAGATTCCACATATATATGTTAATATAAAATATGTGTTTGGCTCTTTCTGACTTACTACATGCTGTATGACACTCTATTGGTCCATCCACGTCTCTACAAATGACCCAATTTGGTTCCTTTTTGGCTGAGTAATATTCCATTGTATATATGTACGACATATTCTTTATCCATTGTTCTGTTCATGGACATTTAGGTTGCTTCCATGTCCTGGCTATTGTAAATAGTGCTGCAATCAATATTGGGGTGCATGTGTCTTCTTCAATTATGGTTTTCTCTGAGTTTATGCCCATTAGTGGGATTGTTGGGTCATGTGGTGGTTCTATTTTTAGTTTTTTAAGGAACCTTCATACTGTTCTCCATAGGGGCTGTATCAATTTACATTCCCACCAACAGTGCATGAGAGTTCCTTTTCTCCACACCCTCTCCAGAATCTGTTGTTTGTAGATTTTTTGATGATGGCCGTTCTGACTGTTGTGAGATGATACCTCATTGTACTTTTGATTTACATTTCTCTAATAATTAGTGATGGTGAGCATCTTTACTTGTGTCTGTTGGCCATCTGTATGTGTTACTTGGAGAAATAGCCATTTAGATCTTCTGCCCATTTTTGGATTGTGTTATTTGTTTTGTTTTGTTTTGGTTTTTTTTTGTTATTGAACAGCATGAGCTGCTTGTATATTTTGGAGATTAATCCCTTGTCAGTTCCTTCATTTGAAAATATTTTCTCCCATTCTGAGGGTTGACTTTTCATCTTGTTTATGTATTCCTTTGCAGTGCAAAAGCTTTTAAGTTTAATGAGGCCTGATGTGTTTATTTTTGTTTTTATTTTCATTAATCTAGGAGGTGCATCAAAATAGATCTTGCTGTGATTTATGTCAAAGAGTGTTCTTCCTACATTTTCTTCTAAAAGTTTTATAGTGTCTATCCTTATATTTAGGCCTTTAATCCATTTTGAGTTTATTTTTGAGTACTGTGTTAGGGAGTGTTCTAATTTCATTCTTTTACATGTAGCTGTCCAGTTTTCCCAGCACCATTTATTGAAGAGGTTGTTTTTCTCCTTGTATTGTCTTGGCTACTTTGTCATAGATTAGGTGACCATAGGTGCATGGGTTTATCTCTGGGTTTTCTATACTATTCCATTGATCTATATTTGTGTTTTTCTGTAAGTACCATACTGTCTTAATTACCATAGCCCTGTAATACAGTCTGAATTATGGGAACCTGATTCCTCCAGCTCTTTTTTTTAATCAAGATTCCTTTGGCTATTCAGGGTCTTTTGTGCTTCCTTACAAATTGTAAAAGTTTTGTTCTAGTTCTGTGAAAAATGACATTGATAATTTGATAGGAATTGCATTGAATCTGTTTGTTGCTTTGGATAGTATAGTCATTTTCACAATATTGATCTTCCAGTCCATGAAAATGGTATATCTCTCCATCTGTTTGTGTCATCTTTGATTTCTTTCACCAGAATCTTATAGTTTTCTGTTTACAAGTCTTTTGCATCCTCCAGTAGGTTTATTTCTAGGTATTTTACTCTTTTTGTTGCAGTGGTAAATGGATTTTTCCCCTTAATTTGTCTTTCTTATCTTTCATTGTTGGAGTATAGGAGTGAAGATTTTTGTGTATTAATTTTGTATCCTGTGAGTTTACTAAATGCATTGATTAGCTCTAGCAGTTTTCTGGTGGCATCTTCAGGGTTTTCTATGTATAGTATCAAGTCATCTGCAAAAAATGACAGTTTTACTTCTTATTTTCGAATTTGGATTCCTTTTATTTCTTTTTCTTTTCTGATTGATGTGGCTAGGACTTCCAAAGCCATGTTGAATAATAGTGGTGACAGTGGACTCCCCTGTCTTGTTCCTGATCTTAGAGGAAATGCTTTCAGTTTTTCACCATTGAGAATAATGTTTGCTGTGGGTTTGTCATATATTGCCTTTATCATGTTGAGGTAGGTTCCCTCTATGCCCAAATTTTTGAGAAAGTTTACCATAACTCTGTGTTGAATTTTGTTGAAAGCCTTTTCTGCATCTATTGAGATGATTTAATGGTTTCTATTCTACAATTTGTTAATATGGTGTATCACATTGACTGATATGTGTGTATTGAAAAATCCTTATATACCTAGGATAAATCCCACTTGATCATTGTGTATGATCCTTTTAATGTCTTCTTGGATTCGTTTTGCTAGTATTTTGTTGAGGATTTTTACATCTATGTTCATCAGTGATATTGGCCTTTAGTTTTCTATTTTTGTGTGATATTTTTGTCTGGTTTTGGTAACAGGGTGACGGTGGTCTTGTAGAATGAGTTTAGGAGTGTTACACCCTCTGCAATTTTTTGGAAGAGCTTGAAAAGGATAGGTGTTAAGTCTTCACTAAATGTTTGACAGAATTCGCCTGATATGCCATCTGGTCCTGGACTCAAGTTTGTGGGAATAATTTTAATCACACTTTCAATTACATTACTTGTGATTAGTCTGTTCATAGTTTCTGTTTCTTCCTGGTTCAGTCTTGAATGGTTGTACTTTTATAGAAATTTGTCAATTTTTTCCAGATTGTCCATATTTTTGTCACATAGTTGCTTGTAGTAGTCCCTTATGATCCTTTGTATTTCTGGAATGTTAGTTGTTAACTCCTTATTCTTTATTTCTAATTTTATTGATTTGGGTAATCTCCCATTTTTTCTTGATCAGTCTGGTTAAAGTTGTATCAATTTTGTTTATGTTCTCAATGAACCAGCTTTTAGTTTTATTGATCTTTGCTATTGTTTTCTTTGTTTCTATTTCATTTATTTCTTCTCTGATCTTTATGATTTCCTTCCTTGTACTATCTTTGGGTTTTGTTTGTTCTTCTTCTCTAGTGCCTTTAGGTGTGAGTTTAGATTGTTTATTTCAGATTTTTCTTGTTTCTTGAGGTAGGATTGTATTGTTATAAACTTCCCTCTTCGAACAGCTTTTGCCGCATCCCATAAGGTTTGGATCATCGTGTTTTTGTTGTCATTTGTTTCTAGGTAATTTTTGATTTTCTCTTTAATTTCTTCAGTGATCTCTTGGTTATTTAGTAGCATGCTGTTTTGCCTCATTGTGTTCTTAGTTTTGACAGTTTTTTCCTTTAATTGATTTCTAATCTCATAGCTTTGTGATTGGAAAAGGTGTTTAATATGATTTCAATTTTCCTATTTTACCAAGGCTTGATTTTTGATCCAGAATATGATCTACCCTGGAGAATGTTCCAGGAACACTGGAGAAGAAAGTGTATTCTGCCACTTTCAGGTGGAATGTCCTAGAAACATCAATGAATTCTATTTGTTCTCTTGTGTCACTTAAAGCTAGTGTTTCCTTATTTATTTTCTGTTTGGATGATGTGCCCATTGGTGAATGTGGGGTGTTAAAGTCCCCTATTATTATTGTGTTACTGTTGATTTCCCTTTTTATGGCTGTTAGCATTTGCCTTATGTATTGAGGTGTTTCTATGTTGGGTGCATACATATTTACAATTTTTATATTTCTTCTTGGATTGATATATTGATCATTATGCTGTGTCCTTCCTTGTCTCTTATAATAGTCTTTATTTTAAAGTCGACCTTGTCTGATATGTGTATTGTCACTCCAGTTTACTTTTGATTTCCATTTGCAAGGAATATCTTTTTCCATTCCATCCCTTTCAGTCTATATGTGTCCCTAGGTTTAAAGTGGGTCTCTTGTAGACAGCATATATAAGGGTCTTGCTTTTGTATCCATTCAGCTAGTCTATGTCTTTTGGTTGGAGCATAATCCATTTACATTTAAGGTAATTATTGATATGTATGTTCCTATTACCATTTTCTTAATTGCTTTTGGTTTGTTCTTGGTCTTTTTCTTCTCTTGTGCTTCCTGCCTAGAGAAGTTTTTTTAGCATTTATTGTAAAGCTGGTTTGGTGGTACTGAATTCTCTTAGCTTTTGCTTGTTTATCAAGCTCTTGATTTCTCCATTGAATTTGAATTGGAACCTTGCTGGGTAGAGTAATCTTGATTTTAGTTTTTTCCATCTCATCACTTTAGATATGTCCTGCCACTCCCTTCTGACCTGCAGAGTTTCTGCTGAAAAATCAGTTGATAACCCTATGGGGATTCCCTTTTAATTTATTTGTTGCTTTTCCTTTGCTGCTTTTAATATTTTTTCTTTGTATTTAATTTTTGTTTGATTAATATGGGTCTCAGCATGTTTCTCCTTGACTTTATCCTGTATGGGACTCTCTGTGCTTCCTCAATTTGATTGACTATTTCCTTTCCCATGTTACAGATATTTTCAACTGCTATCTTTTCAAATATTTTCTCAGGCCCTTTCCCTTTCTCCTCTTCTTCTGGGAGCCCTTTAATTTGAATGTTGGTGCATTTTGTGTTGTCCCTGAGGTCTCTGAGACTGTCCTCATTTCTTACCATTCTTTTCTCTTTATTCTGCTTTTCAGCAGTTATTTCTATTATTCTATCTCCTACTCACATATTCGTTCTTTTGCTTCAGTTATTCTGCTATTGATTCCTTCTAGTGTAGTTTTCATTATCATGGTTGTGTTGCTCATCACTGATTTTTTTCTTTAATTGTTTTATTTTCTTATTAAACATTTCTTGTATCTTCTCAATATGTGTCTCCATTCTATTTCTGAGATCTTAGGTCATCTTTACTACCATTATTCTGAATTCTTTTTTAGGTAGATTGATTATTTCCCCTTCATTTATTTGGTCTTGCTGGATTTTGTCTTTGTCCTTCGTTTGCAACTTATTTCCCTGTCATCTAATTTTTTCTAACCTACTGTGCTTATGGTCTCCTTTCCTCAGGCTGAAGTGTCATAATTCCTCTTGCTTCTGTTGTCTGCCCCCTGGTGAGTGAGATTGGTCCATGGGCTTGTGTAGGCTTCCGGGAGTGAGGGACTGGTGTCTGTGTTCTGGTGGGTGGTGCTGGGTCTTTTCCCTCTGAAGGGCAGGCCACATTAGGTGGTGTGTTTCGGGGTGTCTCTGAGCTTATTATGACTTTAAGAAGCCTGTCTGCTATTGTGTGGGGATGTGTTCCTGTCTTGCCTAGTTCAGCACTGGACCCTGAAGGCAGTTGTGTGGGGCCAGGTCTTGTTGATATGGATACTTCTGGGAGGTCACATGCTGATTAATATTCCTTGGGCCCGGGAATTCTCTGGTGGTCCATCATCTTGGACTCAGTGCTCCACCCTAGAGACACAGGCCTGACCCCTGGCTAGGAACCAAGAGCCTGGAAGCTGCACAGTGCAGCCAGAGAAAAGACAGAAAAGAAATGAATTGAAAAGAAGAGAATACAGACAATCAAAACCCAAGACAAATAGCAGAAACAACAGCAAACAAACAGCAGCAATGACACACACACACACACACACACACACACAGAGAGAAGAAGAAAAAAACAAACAGTAAACAAACATAGAATTCAAAAGTGAGAACAGTCAATAAGGACCAAACTAACAAAAACAAAAAATTAAAAAGTAAAATAAAAACAGAAAGCAAACAAACAAAAAAAGAAAGAAGACATAAGATATATGCATAAAAGCAATCAAAAAAATAAAAAATAGTATAAAAAACAAAGAACAACACCAAGAAAAAACCACAAAACTACAAAATGTAACATATATATATATTAAAAAATTTTAAATAAAAGATAAAAAATAATAAAATGAAGAACACCAACAACTGAACAAACAAAACAAATGAAAAAGAATAATAGTAATAAGAATATTTTCCTGGAGCCTCTTCTGTCAGTGTCCTTGCTCCCACAGTGCACCAGAGCCAATCCCTATCTCCCCAGGAGGCCTTCCAATACCTCTAGGTAGGTCTCTGGACCTGCTGTGGGCACTTTGGGAGTAGCTCAGACTCTGACCTGGCCCTACTCCCATGTGTACTTTTCCCCAAAGTTCACTGCTGCAAAGGCTAGAGTGGTCTCAATTGTGGGAACACTTACTGTCTATTCAGGTATTCCACAGATGCAGGATTTACCAAGTTGATCTCAGGGATTTAATCCGTGGCTTGTGCACCTGCACAGAAAGATTTCCGTTCCTCTTCCTTAGTAACATTGCCCCTTGAGCTCCGCTTTGATTTTGATCCCACATTGGCATATGGCCACCCTCAGGCATCGGTTCCTTGCCCAGGCAAGTAGAAGCAAAAGCAGTGGTTGCTTGAGGCACACTTACTCAATCAGGCTGGAGAGAGATATGGCAGCCACAATTGTGTTGTGTGCAAGTTGCCTGTGGCAGCAGGGATCTGCAGGCATTTGCAACAGGCTGGGGTGCACTCGCTCTGGTGGGAGTCCCTCCCAGTGCCTGAAAAGGCAGGAGCAGGAGTGTGGGTGGTGTGACGACCCCACCCCTGCACGCCTCTCAACAATGGTACCTTGCTTTTCAGGTAGACCACACTTCCTCTAGGCGCATTCCCATCTGTGCATCCCCTCATTCCCATTCCCACTGCTGTATCCACACTTCCAACAGCACTCCTCTCCCCAGATCCATTCTCCCAACCCCACGCTTTAGCACTCATCCCCTGCCAGCATTGGTAGAGTCTCGTCCCAGGCAGGGGTACCAAGTGCTCTTTCCCAAGGCAGTTTTGGTATGGGTGGTGCTCAAGTCCCTGGAACCCATGAGGACAGAAGAGACTCCAGTCTGAGGCGCAGACATGCCCACTCAGATGGGAGAGCCTCCCAGTGCGCATGGAAGCTGAAGAAGCTGGTGGGTGGGGAAAGGGTTTGCAGTGGCTGCTTCACCACTTGCATGTCACTCAACAATGACGCCTTTCTTCTATGGTGTTCTGGGCCTTTTCCTCAGACTTTCCTGGTGGTGGAGCCCCTTACTCCTGTCCCTTCAGGCTATCTTTTCACAGCCAACATCAGTCCCCTTCTCAGATCTGCACTCCAAACCCCACTTTCCAACAGCCAGCCTCCCTTCACAACAGGCGATTCATGACTCAGACTGCAATGAGTACACAGAGCTGCCGTGTAGACCATGTGTGCAGTTCTTACTGTGTCCTGCCTTCCACAGACCGTCTGCTGAATTCTCCTTTGATCCCCTGTAGGTCCTTTCCCGCCCCAGCTGATTTCCCCACCATGAGGGAGTTTTTCTGAGTGCAGGGACCTCCCCATACCTTCAGCTTCCCACCAGAGTTGTTGGTCCCTTTTTAGATTCTTTTTTTCTTCTTTCTTTTGTCCTACCCAGTTGTGACAGGATTTTTCTTTTCCTTTTAGGTCTCCAAAGTTTTTAGCTAATGTTCAGCAGGTTCTTTACAAAAGAATTGTTCCATTTGTAGATGTATACTTAAAATATATATTTATTTATTTATTTTTGGCTGCACTGGGTCTTCATTGTTGGGTGCAGGTTTACTCTAGTTGCAGCGAGCAGTGGCTACTCTTTGTTGTGGTGTGAGGGCTTCTCATTGTGGTGGCTCTTCTTGTTGCAGAGCATGGGCTCTAGGCACGTGAGCTTCAGTAATTTTGGTGCGTGGGCTCTAGAGCACAGGCTCAGTAGTTGTGGTGCATGGGTTTAGTTGCTCCAAGGCATGTGTGATCTTCCCGGACCAGGGATAGAACCCATATCCCCTGCATTGGCAGGCAGATTCTTAACCACTGTACTACCAGGAAAGTCCCTGTAGATGTATTCTTGATGCATTTGTGAGGAGTGACCATTTCCATCCCCTCCTATTCCACCATCTTGACTCCTCTTCCTATATATTGCCTTTATGAGAATAGCCATTCAAACAGGTATGAGATGGTAGCTCATTTTGATATTGGTTTGTATTTCCTTGATGATTAGTGATGTTGAACACCTTTTCATATACCTGGTTGTCATTTGTATGTCTTCTTTGGAAAATTTACTATTCAGATCCTCTGCCCATTTTTTAATTGGATTATTTGTTTATCTGTTTTCTGTTGAGCTTTATGAGCCCCTTATATAATCTTAATATTAACCCCTTATCAAATACATGATTTGCAAATATTTTCTCCCATTTATTAGATTGCCTTTTATGTTGCTGATTATTTCCTTTGTTGTGCATATTTTTTTTCATTTGATCTAGTCTCATTTGTTTATTTTTCCCTTTGTTGACTTTTCTTTTGGTTTCAAATCTAAGACTATGTCTGTGAGTTAACCACCTATATTTTCTTCTAAGAGTTTTATGGTTTCAGGTCTTATGTTTAATTATGTAGTCCACTTTCAGTTAGTTTTTGTGTATGGTGTTAAATAGAGGTCCAGTTTCATACTTTGGTGTTTGGTTTCCTTCCTTGAATCCGTTTATATGGTGAATTTTATAAATGGGTTTTCATTTGTTGGATTTTATTTGTCCCAACTTGAATTTCCAGAATAAATCCTTCTTTGGCATATGACCATTTGTTCCTTTTGTATGTTGCTCTATTTGGCTTATAAATTTTGGATCAAATTTTTGTGTGTTTGGTCATAAAGAATTTTTGCCTGTGGATTTGTTTTTTACTGGTGTCTTTGTTAGGTACTGATATCAAGGTTGTGTGCACAGCAAAAAAGGAGTTGTGATATGTACCAACCATCTGTAAGTTTTGAAGGCATTTTTTGAATACTTTAATAGCTCTCCCTTAATAAGTTGATTAAATGTATCAGTGAAATCATCTAGGCCAGGAATTTACTTTGGAAAAGATTTTCAAATTAAAAATTCAATTTTATACAAACTTAAATATTATTTTGGTCATTTACTCATTTTAGGTAGTTTGTAAGTTGTATTTTTTAGGAATTTCTTTTTGCATAATATTCTTAGTATTCCATTATTAACATTTTAAATGTTGTGTAGTCCATGGTGATACATACTATTTAATTTCTAATATTGATAATGTATTTTCTCTTTTTATGAATGAATAATACTATTGCTTTTCCAAATTTATTACTCATTTTGAAAGAACTAAATTCATCATTGATTATTTTCTTAGTTTCTTGTATATTTCATTGATTTCTGCTATCATCTCTATTACTGCTTTCCTTCTACTATTTTAGGTTTAGTTTGCTCTTATTTTTTTAGATATTTGTGATGGAACTCTAAATCAAATATTTGTAATACTTCTTTTATAATAATATTTCATGTAAAGCTATACATTTCCCTTTAAATGCTGCTTTAAACATCTATCAAATTTTGATATGTGTTTTCATTATCAAGAAATTCAAAATATTTTTGAATTTCCCTTATGATATCTTAAAAAGTTGTGGGTTATTTAAGAGTCTTTTATATGATTTAAAATATAATTGGATTTTCTAGACATCTTAGAATTATTGGTTTCTAAGTTATTTATGTTAGGGCAAAAAAAGATATATTACAACTTTGAACTTTTGAAATTTATGTATATTTAGGTAAACCAGCCCAAGGTCCAACTTCTTAAATGATTCATGTGCTCTTGACAAAATGTATGTTCTGTTTTTATTTCTTTAATATTGTATAAATATTATCAGTTTTTAGAGGAAGTGTTAAAATCTACAACTGTAATTATAGATTTGACTATTTCTCTCCTCATTTCTATCTGTTTTTCTCCATGTATTTGTCTTTGTGATAGTTGTACATTCATATACAGTTGAGAGAAATAATACAGAGTTTTCCTTTATCTTTTTACCCAGTTTCCCCCAATAGTGATGTCTTACATAACAGTAGTACAATATCTCAACGTAGATATTGACTGATATAATCCACAAAATGTATTCAGATTTCACCAGTTTTACATGCAGTTGTTTGTGTGCATGTGTGTTTAGTTTATTCAATTTTACCCATGTGCATTTGTGTGGCTATCACCACAGTTATGATACAGAATAGTTCCATCATTATAAGGTTCCCTTGTGCTATCTTTTTTTTTTACTCTAACGTATTAATTTATTTTTATAATTGAAGTATACTTCATTTACAATATTATATTACTTTCAGGTATACACCATAGTGATTCAGAATTTTTGCAGATTACGCTCTGCTATAAGTTAGTAAAAGATAATGGCCATAATTCCCTGTGCAATGTGGTATATCCTTATTGCTAGTCTGATTTTATATACAGTAGTTTGTATCTGTTAATTTCATACCCCGAATTTGTCCCTTCTCCCTTAAGTCTCCCCTTTGACAACCACAAGTTTGTTTTCTATATCTGTGAGTCTGTTTATTAGTATTACATTTTAGATTCCACATGTAAGTGACATCATGCATGTTTGTCTTTCTCTGACTTATTTCACTAAGAGTAATAGTCTTTAGGTCCATCAATATTACTGCAAATGTCAGAACTTCATTCCTTTTATAGCTGAGTAATATTCCATTGTGTGTGTGTGTGTGTGTGTGTGTGTGTATATATATATATATATATATGATGTGGTATATATCACATCTTCTTAATCCAGTCATCTGCTTATGGGCATGTGGGTTGCATCCATGTCTTGGCTATTGTAAATAGTGCTGCTATGAACATTGGGGTTCATGTATCTTTTGCTGCATCCTGTAAGTTTTGGTATGTTGTGTTTTCATTTTTATTCATCTCATGATATTTTTCTCTGATTTCTCTTTCAATTTCTTCTTTGACCCATTTGATATTTAGAAGTGTTTTGTTTAATTTCCAGATATATGTGCATTTTCCCATGTTCCTTCTGTTTATTGATTTCTTATTTCATACCACTGTGGCTGGAAAACTAACTTGTTATGATTTCACTTTATGAAAATTGTTAACACTATTTTGTGACTTTGTATATGATATTTCCTGGAGAATATTTCATATGTGTTTTAAAAAAATGTATACTATGTTGCTGTTATGTGTGATGGTTTGTAGATAGTTCTGTTATTTCCACTGGGTTTGTAGTATTGCTGAGTCCTAGTGATATATTTTTATTGAAGTATAGTTGATTTACTATGTTGTGTTAGTTTCTGGTGTACAACAAAGTGATTCAATTTTATATATATATATATATATATATATAACTATATATATATAATTATATATAAAACTATCTACAATGGAAAAGAATATGAAAAACTATATACATACATACATACATATATATGGTTTTTCATATTCTTTCTATTACAGTTAATTACAACCCACTGATTTCTTTTTATTGATTTCCTCTCAAGATGCTTTATCCATTACTGAAAGTGGGGTATTGAAGTCTCCAACTATTATTGTTTTGCTGTATATTTCTCACTTGCATTCTATTGATATTTGCTTTATATATCCAGGTGTTCTGATATTGGTGCATATATATTTATAATTGTTATAAATTTTTGGTTAATTGATATCTTAATCAGTATATAATATCCTTCTTTGTCTCTTCTGACAGCTTTAGCTTAAGGTCTATTTCATCTGATATAAGTATAGCCACTCTTGCTCTCTTTTGTTGTTACCATTTGCATCTAATATATTTTTTTCATCCTTCTCTTTTAGACTATTTGTGTCCTTAAATCTAAAGTGAGTCTTTTATAGACAACATATAGCTTGATCCTGTATTTTTTTCATTCAGCTACTCCATTTCTTTTGATTGAAAGTTTCATCCATTGTCATTTAATGCAATTATGGATAGAGATGTACTTACTATTACCATTATGTTAATTGACTTTTGATTGCTTTGTAGAATGTTTGTCCCTTTTTTTAACCTTTTTTGTCTTGATTTATTGTATTGATATGTTTTGATTCACCTTTATTTTGAGTGTTTTCTATATATTTTCCCTGTAGTTGTCATAGAACATTCATAAAAGAGCTTATAGTTATAACAGTCTATTTCAAACTAATATCAACTTAACTTTAATCACATAAAAAAACTTGACACTTTTACTTCCTCCCTTACAATACTTCACGTTATTGATGTCACAGTTTACGTCTTTTTATATTGGGTATCCATTAACCCATTTTATGGTTATAGTTATTTTAAAACTTTTTATTTTCTTCTTTTATACTAGAATTAAATGTGATCTATTCACTACTGTTACAGTATTACTTTATACTTTACTTGTCTATTTATTTACCTTAACCAACAAGTTTTATGGTTTCATATGTTTTCATATAGCTGTTTAACCTCCTTTTATTTAAACTTGAAGACCTCCCGTTAGCATTTCTTGGAAAGGTAAGTCTAATGGTTATGAACTCCCTCAGCATTTGTTTCTCAGAAAAAGTATGTCTCCTTCATTATTGAAGGACAGTTTTGCCAGGCTTTGTATTATTGGCTGGATTTTTTCTTTCTGCATTTTGAATATATTATCCTACTCTTTTCTGGCCTGCAATATTCCTGATGAGAAGTCTACTGATAGCCTTATAAAAGTGGCCTTTTACATGGCAATTTGCTTTTCCTTGCTGTTTTCAAAATTGTCTCTTTGTCTTTGACTTTTGCTAGCTTAATTATAAAGTGTCTCAATGTGTAATTCTTTTGGTTCATCTTATTGCTTATTTGTTGAACTTCCTGGATCTGCATGTCCATTTCCTTCCCGAGATTTGGGAAGTTTTCATTCAGTATTTCTTTCAGTAAAACTTCTGTCCTTTTCTCTCTTAATTCTCCTTCTAGGATTCCATAATATGAATACTGGTCTGCTTGTTGGTTTCCCAAAGTCTCTTAAACATCCTGTTTTCTTTTGCATTCTTTTTTCATTTTTCTCCTCTGATAGGATGATTTCCAATAACCTTTCTTTGAGTTTGCTGATTCTTTCCCTGACTGATCTTGTCTGACGTTGAATCCATGTAGTAAATTTTTCAGTTCAATTATAGTGTTCTTCAGCTCTATTATTTCTCTTTGATATTTTTTATATTTTCTATCACTTTGTTGAAATACTTACTTTGTTCATGCATTGTTCTCATGAACTCATTGATCAAATTTTAATGGTTGTTTAAATTTTCTCTGAGTTAAATTACATAACTCCACCTCATTAAAGTTCATGCTTAGACATTTGTCTTGTTCCTTTGTTTGGAACATATTTTCCTGTTTATTCATTCTCCTTGATTCTTTGTATTTGTGTCTCTGAACTAGACAAAACAGCTACCTCTCTCAGTCTTCATAGACAGGATTCATGCAGGAGAGGATCCTTACCAATCACTCTGGTCCCTCAAAACTTTGTGCTAGATCAAACTGCCAACTTTGCTCTCAGAGACCTCCAGTCTTCTAGAACATGCAGAGCCCTGTTAGCACTCTAAGACAGGTAAAACAGATACTAGTGCCATGGGCAGACCCCAGTATATTCAGTCCATTGGATGTAAGGTCCAATCCTTCCTTCTTTCACAAGGGAGAATCTGAGACCTGAATTTTTTCTGCCCATTTAATTTGCATTGAACCTGTGGAATTTGGCTGTGGAATGTGGTGTTTGAGATGGCAATCTCAAAACACATTCTTTATTTTCAGTACCACCATAAAGATATGCTATGCTGAGTCCTGTCAACAATCCAAGTTAGGAGAGATTAGCTAGTGTTTACAACAGCGTCCCCCAAGAATCAGAGCATTGGACCTATGGTCTGATCCTTTCTTTCCTTCCCAGGATGAAGCTGGGAGCTGCATTTGTTCTACTCACTCAGTTTGCACTGAAATGAAGAGTGAGTCTGTGGTGTGTGTTAGCTTGCTCTTTCTAATTGTACTCTTTGTTCTAAGTAGTCCTGTGAATCTATAGTATGCTGGTCCTGTCAGCCATCCAAAGCACATGAGACAGAAGTCAGTTCTTCAGACAGCCCCCAGAAGAATCGAAGTGTTAGATGTGTGGTCTCATCCTTCCCTTCCCTCCACAGAGAAGAGCTGTGAGCTGGAGGTTTTCTCCCCATCATATGGTGCTGCAGCAGGGGAAGGGCCCTTGGTGGGAAAGAATCCCAATTTCTCCTACCAACTTCATTGTGACTTGTTTCAATCTTGCCAGGATGCAGGAGAGCTGCAGTTAGTTTATGGATATTTCACAAGTATATTTTCTTGTAGAATCATTGTATCCATGGAAGGAAGAAATGTCCAAGGCCTCATATTTCTGAAATCACTTTATTGGCCATTTTAAAAAATAGGTTGTTTTTTAAAATTATTGTTGAATTTGTATATTTTGAAGAATAATTCATTATCAGATGTATGTTTTGCAAAGATTTTCTCCCAGTCTTTTGCTTGTTTTTTCATTCTCATAGCAGTGGCTTTCACAAAGAAAAAAATTTTATTACTTTAATTAAGTCCAATTTACCAAAATTTTCTTTCATAGATGGTGCTTTTGATGTTGTATCTATAAAGACATCACCAAACCCAAGTTCTCCTACATTTTCTCCTATGTTATATTTTAGGAGTTTTACAGTTTTACATTTTACATTTAGGTCAGGGATCCATTTTTAATTAAATCTGAGAAAGATAAGGTCTGTGTCTACATTTTTTTCCTTGCATGTTGATGTTCAGTTGTTCTAACAGCATTTGTTGAAAGACTATCTTTGCTCCATTGTCAATTAAGTTGACCACATTTGTATAGGTTTACTTATGGGCTTTTTATTCTATTCTATTCTTCTATTTGTCTATGGTTTTGTCAGTAGATCATTTTCTTGATTATAATAGCTTTATAATAAGTCTTGAAGTCAGGTAGTGTCAGTTCAGTTCTCTAATTTTTTTCTCATTCCACTGTGCTGGCTATTCCTCTAATATGTAGAAAACTATAAAATTTACAATCAGTTTGTCAACATTCACAAAGTAATTTGCTATGATTTTGATTGGGATAGTAGAATATATAGATCAATTTGTGAAAAACTGGCATATTAACTATAATGAGTCTTCCTACCCATGAATATAAAATTATGTTTAGTAAATTTTTATTTCATTTTGGACATATGAAATGGTTCACTTTAAGATTCTGGTCTCAGTTCTTTTCCTGTAAAGAGCACTGATTTTTGTTTAGCAGTTAAATCATTTAATGGTTGTCTACTTGAATTTGTTTAGGCTTCATTTTACACTTTTATTACAGCTTTTGTAATATCAAGAGAGTTCCAATGTCCTTCTAGTTTGCCATACTTAAACTCAAAAATTTGTCTCCCCTAGGTATCTTGGCATAGCTTGATTTTACGCTTTTATAAGGCAAGACTAAGATAAGCCTTATTGTAAGACATTATCCTTACTCCTTGTGCAAGGTTTTTTGTGCTATTTCAGCTAGATGACCTGGGTATTAACAAGGCCCCTTCACTGTGATTGGCATAGAACACCAATGTCTTCCCATATGCTTACTGTCTCTTTTACTCTCACCTGAGTGGCGGCTCCTCTCTTGTAATCTTCAGATAGTATCACCCAAACATTCACAGCCCACTCCTTCACCAAAGACTAATGTGAAAACTCCAGACTTTTGCCATCTGATTCAGATCCTTTCCCTGTTGTGCATGCACCATAGTTTCCTTCCACTTTAGCTGCTGAGATCTCTAGTCTCTGCTTTCTGAGCTCATCAAAACCATTAAATTCTCCTTGGGTTTGAGTTCCACATATTGCAATCTGACAATTGTCCCCAGTCAGAAAGCTGTTGCCAATATAAGACTCATATCATGAATTCTCTTTCTTTAAATGATTGCAGTCTTATGCTACAAGTGGTTTAGTGCATCAACACTTTTGTCCAATGTTATGGTACTTTCAACTGGTATGGCAAGTCTGGTATCAGCTACTCTGTCATGAAAATAAATGGAAGTTTCTATATTACTTTTATTCAAATAGTATTATATTATTTTTTAAAACTCACATCACAGCATTGCTTTTTCTGTGGTATGTGAACCAAACTGATCCCATCTTATTAATCTTTAAATTTCAAGCAGATATTTTAAAATGCCATATCTGTTTTCAGATTTGTCTATTAAAGAAGTGGAAATTAAAAAAAAAAAAAAACAAATGGGACCTAATGAAACTTAAAAGCTTTTGCAGAGCAAAGGAAACCATACACAAGACCAAAAGACAACCCTCAGAATGGGAGAAAATATTTGCAAATGAAGCAAATGACAATGTACTTATCTCCAAAATTTACAAGCAGCTCATGCAGCTCAATATCAAAAAAACAAACAACCCAATCCAAAAATGGGAAGAATACCTAAATAGATATTTCTCCAAAGAAGATATACAGATTGCGAACAAACACATGAAAGGATGCTCAACATCACTAAGCACTAGAGAAATGCAAATCAAAACTACAATGAGGTATCACCTCACACCAGTCAGAATGGCTATCATCAAAAAATCTACAAACAATAAATCCTGGAGAGGGTGTGGAGAAAAGGGAACCCTTTTGCACTGTTGGTGGGAATGTAAATTGATATAGCCACTATGGAGAACAGTATGGATGTTCATTAAGAAACTAAAATAGAACTACCATACACCACAGCAATCCTACTACTGAGCAAACAAATCCTACCCTGAGAAAACTATAATTCAAAAAGAGTCATGTATCACAATGTCATTGTAGCTCTACTTACAATAGCCAGGACACGGAAGCATCTTAAGTGTCCATCAACAGATGAGTGGATAAAGAAGGTGTGGCACATATATACAGTGGAATATTACTCAGACATAAAAGGTAATGAAATTGAGTGCTTGTAGTGAGGTGGATGGACCTAGAGTCTGTCATACAGAATGAAGTAAGTCAGAAAGAGAAAAACAATTGCTGCATCCTAACACATATATATGGAACCAAAGAAAAACGATTCTGAAGGACCTAAGGGCTGGACAGGAGTAAAGATGCAGACGTGGAGAATGGACTTGAGGACATGGGGAGGGGGAAGGCTAAGCTGGGATGAAGTGAGAAAGTGGAATAGACATATATATACTACCAGATATAAAATAGATAGCTAGTGGGAAGCAGCTGCATAGCACAAAGAGATCAGCTCGGTGTTGAGCAGTGGGATGGGGAGGATATGAGGGAGACACAAAAAGAAGGAGGTATGGGGATATATGTGTATCTATAGCTGATTCACTTTGTTATAAAGCAGAAACTCACACACCATTGTAAAGCAATTATATTCCAATAAGGATGTTTTATATATATATATACTTTAGACCAAAATGAAATAGTTTTGTTACAGGAATTCTGGCAATACAAGCACAAAACTTAATTCTCCCCCTGGTTTCAGTTATGCATTCCTTCTCTGAGTGAAGTAGAGAAAGTAATTAAAATAACACATATTTTTGAAATAATTTATCTCCTTATTTCTTTCCTTTCTAGCTCATATACTCTTTTTTTTATAAACTGCTTTATTATATGCATTTCTTACAATGCAATTATTTAAAAATAAATGTCTGTAATATTTGGAAAAATGTCACTAAAGCCTTGAGCTATAGAAAGACATGTCAGCGTGTAACAAAATGAGGGTTGGTATTTCTTTATTTCATTGATTAGCATTTGAGACTATTTTATATCTTATGGACAATAATCCAGTAGACATTTAATATACCTTAATAATACATAATATTTGATTTCTTCCATAATGCAATAATATAAATAGTGATCAGATGTTTCAGAAATTTTTATTGCTGTTTTTTAACTATATGTATATTTGTTTAAGAAGATATATATATATATGTTCATGTTTATATATATATATATATATATATCACTGTTTCTCATATTTTCAGAATCAGAAGTTTTAGAAAAGCAACTTTTATATTTTTCTCCCTCCAACACAGTCACATAATATCTACTTCATTATATTGGGGGTGGAAAATAGATTTCCTTTTAAAATATAGTACAGAGACCATGAAGATTGTAATACAAAGATCATGCTTTTTACTACAAAGAATTATAAATATCTTTAACGTATCCCAGAATTTATGCTACCCTCAATATGTTTGATGGTACAGAAATAAAATGGAAATTTGACAAATAGTTTAAGAAATAGTCTTTGCAAAAGATTCTGAATATCAATATAATATTCATTAGTTTACACCATATCAGTAAAGCTTTTTATTCTTATTTTTTATGGATATAATCAATATTTTCTTTTTTCTACTTGTAAATGAGAAATTTCATTTTTTATGTTTTTTATGGTGAAATATTAGATTAATTTTATGACAAGTTCTGAAGGTTCATTTCCTTTTATCATCAATCCTGTTTTCTTTTATTGCAGAATTATACTTACAAATAATATTATTTGAAAGGAGTCACATAAAAACTGTGAGCATAACATAGAATATTTTCAGGTTCATAGAGCAAACTCTTAGTTTCAAGAAAAATTGTATTTAATTTCCACATTTCTCACTGTGGTGGAGATAAAGGATAGTCAATATCAGCAAGTAAGGTACAGATATGACATGCTGCAACTATAACAAGCATTCTTTCTAACTCATCAGTGAATAATTTCAACAAAGAGATTAGGAAGCTCTTTTTAAAAGATGCAAGGTAAATTCCATTTGAGAAAAACTTTGCAAACATCTTATTGATAGTTATATAAAAATATTTTCTCCAGATTTTTGTAGTCATTATTTAGGCAGGCCACAGATACATACTACATGTTAATTTCCCAGTGTTTCAATGGACAACTAAGTCATTGAAGGGAAAATTTAAAATGATGTCCTTTTTAAAGAAAATGTCATTTTACTCATTGAACATTTTCATTATTTGTTCACATCTCTAATATACCTTATGCAACTGTTATTGTAACCGTAGTGTGATAAAATAGTATGAAAACTATCAGATTTTCTACCCTTAAAGATATTTATAAACTTTTAAAATGAGAATTTTTTTAAAAAGCTTTTCTATTTGGTTTGTTTCCTGTAACATGTTTTCATTGTAATTAAGGAATTTATTCAGCCACTGTCAATTAGCTAAATTGATGAGAACATCTGACTGTGAGAAGCTGAATTTCTACAGCTGGGCATACTAAATGATCATCAGCTCAATTTAAAGCAAGAAAAGTAGGCACTGAGTGGAAAGCCAGACACCAACAGAGAAAGAAAATTAGCAGGCATATGTTAGTATGTTATTAGAACTCACATATTAAATAAAGGTACTTAATTGAATAGCAGAGTAGGTTTAAAATATCTTTTAAAACCTGTGAACACAGGCTGTATAAGACACACTTGTTCAGTATGTGTATTATGGTAATTGCAACCTTTCCTATTATGCTAAACCGCTACAAATAAATATGTTAGAGTTAATGGAATTTTTCTTGTTATTACCATCACTAGTGTTTTAGCAATTATTTTCCTGTTTTATTGTAAAGTGGTATTTTTAATGTTGTATTGAAAATTGGAGAGCTTGCCATGGGAAGACAAAACTTCTAAGGAGTGGTAGGCCATATTTTTCGTCAACTAATCATTTTCACATAATATTCTTCATAAACAAAAATGAAGCAATTTAATCAGCATTAGTTGTTTTTTATCCACAATTCAAGATTATTTGAAATGAACTATCAGCTCTCCTCTTTGGTCCCCCTGTGACCAGTGTGCATACTTTTATGAGCCAGCTGGCAGGTTTTAGAGTAGTCTGCATCAACAGAGCACAAATAATATAATTGGTTTATATTTATTAAGTCTCAACAAGACTGGTGTCCAAGTATGGACTGGAACTAAAAATTGGCTTCAGTATTTCTATCACAGTTAATTAGCTGGAGCCCAATTATTTGGGTAGAGTAAGTTTTTTGCTCTCCTTTGGGGTTTCCACTATACAGAAGTAGTCTATTAAAGAAGATATGTATTCCATGTGTTCACCATACATCCTCTCACATTCCCTGCTTGATATATGGGAGTACCAAAATTAAATAAAGCTGTACAATTTTATAGCTAGTGGTTAGCCTTCACAGGAAAAAATATATTTTGTTCCCACCTCTAATATATGTATGTACACACACACACATACACAGACAATTGCTTATAGATCAGAAAGTGAGGTAGTGGTGTGCACACATATGTGTCCATATATGTGCATGTATGTGTGCATAATTGTGTTTTCATGATATTACCCAAAGGAACAATCTGACATTTCATGGTGGGGTAGAACTTTAATATGCTTTGTAAGAATTGATTCAGCCCTGCTGTGTTTACATTAACCACTGATTTTGTTGTTGCTGTTTTTTTTAATTTGTTTTAATTGGAGTATAGTTGGTTTACAATGTTGTGTTAGTTTCTCCTGTACAGCAAAGTGAATCAGCCACATGTATACATACATCCCCTCTTCCTTGGATTTCCCTCCCATTTAGGTCACCACAGAGCATTGAGTAAAGTTCCCTGTGTTATGTAGTCTCTTCTCATTAGTTATCTATTTTTACCTAGTAATGTATATATGTCAATCCCAATCTCCTTATCCATCCCATCCCCCTTTCCCCACTTAGTATCCATACGTTTGTTCTCTACGTCTGTGTCTCTATTTCTGCTTTGCAAACAAGTTCATGTATACCATTTTCTAGATTCTACATATATGCATAAACATATTTGTTTTTCTCTTTCTGACTTACTTCACTCTGTATGACAGTCTGGAGGTCCATCTATGTCTCTGTAAGTGGCACAATTAGCCACTGACTTTTTAAAAATAAATTTATTTATTTATTTATTTATTATTTATTTTTGGCTGTATTGGGTCTTTGTTGCTGCATGTGGCTTTCTCTAGTTGTGGCGAGCGGGAGCTACTCTTCATTGCGGTGCTCAGGCTTCTCATTGCAGTGGCTTCTCTTGTTGCAGAGCTTGGGCTCTAGGCACATGGGCTTCAGTAGTTGTGGCATGTGGGCTTCAGTAGTTGTGGTTTGTGGGCTTCAGTAGTTGTGGCTCGTGGGATCTAGAGTGCAGGCTCAGTAGTTGTGGCACATGCAATTAGTTTCTCTGTGGCATGTGGGATCTTCAAGGACCAGGGATCGAACCCATGTCCCCTGCATTAGTAGATGGATTCTTAACCACTGCACTACCAGGGAAGTCCTAGCCAGTGATTTTTAAATCCCAGAATCGAACCAAGAGAGCTCCACGTGTGATACCTAAAATAACCAACTACTTGAAGAGTTAATCGTAAATAACTACAAATATGCAATATTATATTTTAAAGAAGAATGCAATGAATAGGTTTATTGCTAACATCATAGCCTGCTCTGTCCATGAGTAGCATAGCCTTATTAAGGTTGTGTGGATATACATGTAAGATAATATAACCAATAGATTTGGAATTTTTAGACACAATTCCAAGAGTAATGAAACTGTGACAGAGCTACCACTCCATTACAGTTCTTTTGAGGAGTGAGTTTCCTAAGGAATTATTTTTCTCCTCTCAGAGAACTTGTCCTGTAATTTAAGCAATCTACCACAAGTCATTGGTCTCAAGGTTTAAATTACAAATTATGTTCTTTGTCTAAGATTTTAAAAATTCTGTTAAAATATATGATGTAATAAATAAAGCTCATGTAAATAAACCTTAAATTATCATCTCACTTTAGGGCAAATCTAAAAAAGTCTTAAAATACAACAACTAGATAGCTGTGACTTGCTTGACCAACTCCTCTAGTACAAAAAAGCAAGTGTCTTTCTTTCAATTGTAAAAGCCACATATACTCATTGTAGAAAATACACAAAATATTTTAAAGAAGGGGAAATCACTCATTATCCCAACACTCATATAGAAAACTTTTATATAAATTTCCAGTATTTTCCCAAGGATATTTATTACAACTATGTAGAACCTAGGAGGATAGTGTTGCATAGTATATATAAGCCTTTAATTTTGGAGTCAAAAGAAATACATTTGCAATTCTAGTTTTTGTATTTAGTAGATGAATGAATTTGGGCAACTTATTCAATTTATCTAAGACATTTCCCCTTACCTATAAAAGCAGGAGGGTTTCCTCATACGATGGTTATGAAGAATGAATAAAATAATGCATGTAATGTACTTATCATTATATGTCAGGTACGTAGCAAGTGCTCAATAAATGTTAGAAATTTTTATATTAAAATCATTTTAATTATGAAAGTTTGATAATGCTCTTTTTTAATAAAACATGCTTTTCTGCTTAAAAGCATATTTTGGGAGTTATTCTATGAGTATGGTTTAGTAATCTCCTATTGGTTAATCTTCTTAAAGATAAGAACTATAAAATACACATTAAAATATTTAAAATTTTAACTGAAGAATCTGAAACTTAGACAAAAGCAGACAAATCCTTGAGAAGAGTCAGCACTTGGAAGAAGAAAATAGCATGTGGTCCAATTCTCATCTTTTGTGGCTCTTGGCCTAAGGGCAAGCACATAGGGCAGTTAAAACTCCAGTAGAAAACACTTTTGGGCCTAAGAACAAGGGATCTGAATTTGGAGCAACTGCTGACATGGGAAATTGAGAGGGAATCCTGGAGTCTGGAGGTTCGGAGAGAGGGGTTCCCAAATTGTGTGTATAGCTGCTGCTTAAATCTCTTGTCAGCCACTAAAAAATGAATTCTCAAGACAGGCTCAAAGCAGTGAAGCTAAAAGTAGATGTAAACTAAGAGTCCAATCGAGCTAAGGGCCTGATCAAATAAGAATATCAATACTTTTGAGGGAATGTAACAGAATGGAGGGTCCTCACAGCTTAATATTCTCAATGTCAAAGATATAATCCACAATTACTAAGCATACAGATTATCAGGACATGGTTACCCAGTCTCAATAGTAAAAATAATCAACCAAGACTAACCCTGGATGACCCACAATTTGCAATTAGCTGACAAGTGTTTTATATAAACTATTTTATCAACACTAAATGAAGTTAAGGTGAATGTGCTAGGGTAAATAAAAATTAGGAAATCTCAGCAGAGAAAAATGAAACCATAAAAGGAACCAAGTAGAAATTCTCCCACTGAAACATAAGATATCTGAAATCAAAAATTCACTGAATAGACTTAAGAGCTGAATGGAGATTAAAATAAAAATAGACTAACAAATATTATCCAATTTAGAGAAGTTACAGAAAAATATTGTTAAAAATATATTTAGGGGGCTTCCCTGGTGGTGCAGTGGTTGACAGTCTGCCTGTCGATGCAGGGAACATGGGTTCATGCCTCAGTCCAGGAAGATCCCAGATGCTGCAGAGTGGCTAGGCCTGTGAGCCATGACCGCTGAACCTGTGTGTCTGGGGCCTGTGCTCCACAACGAGAGAGGCCACAACAGTGAGAGGCCCGTATACCACAAAAAATAAAAAATAATAAAAATATATATATATATGGACTTGTGGGAAAAATATCAAAAATTCTACCATCTGTGTAATTGTAATCTGAGAATTACTCAAGAGAGAATGGAAATACATATTTGAAAAAATGGATAAACTATTAAAAATTTGATGAAAACAAATTTTTATATTCAAAAATATCAGTGAACCTCAATTAGGATAAACACAAATAATGCCTTAACAAATTGTAATCAAACTAGGAGAAAATTTTAAAAGCAGAGGGGAAAAAAACAAATAACATATTACATGATAGGAAACAATAATTTGAAGTATCACTGACTTCTTATCAGAAACAATGGAGGCCAGAAAACAAAGAAACAATATTGTTAAAGTGCTAAAGAGAAAAAGACTTAATCCCAGAATACTACAGCAAAAAAAAAAAAAAATCTTCATGAATGAAGACATTTTCAGATAAAACAAAACTAAGACTGTAAAATTAAAACTAAAAAGTGTATGTTTTCTGACTACAATGGAATGAAATTAAAATTGAATCAGAAATACACAAGAAATTAACAGCAATAAAATATTTAGGAAGAACCCAGATATTTAGACATTAAAAAATGAACTTGTGAATAATTTATAAAGAAATCTCAAGGGAACAAGCAAAAATAGAAATACCTTTAATGAAGGAAGATAAAAACTATCAAAATTTATGGACTGTAGAAAAAGGGGTGCTTAGAGGGAAATTTATGATTTAATACTTATAGTAGAAAAGAAGAAATGTGCAAAATAAATTATCTACATTTCCACCATAATAAACTAGTAAAAAAAAAAGAAAAAGGAGCAAATAAAATTGCAAATAAGTACAAGGAAATAATAAAGAACAGAAATCAAAAATATGACTAATGTACAAAAAATAGAGAAAATAAATGAAACCAAAGTTTGTTCTTTGTAACCATCAACACAGCAGATACATTCTACCTAGAGTTTGTGAAAAAAAAAGGAAAAGATACATTATGAATTACTGATGTCATGAATGAAAGGATATTACTAAAAATTTTATATACATTAACATAATTTTAAATGCATAACATAATAACAATGTTTTCATAACATTACAAAAAACTGTATGAAAATAAATTTGACAACACAGAAATTAAATTTCTACACAACTTAGGAATTAAATTTAAATTTCTTCATAACTAGAAGTTACCAAATCCATTCAAAATCAAATGTTAAAATATCAGCTTTATATCATTAAATAATTTATAAATTTTATTAAAATATTCCCAAACAAAATATATTGCCCCAAATGGCTTCAATGGTATAAAGTATCAAATATTTGAGGAAGAAATAAAGCCAATTTTATAGAAACTCTTTAAGAAAACAGAGGAGGGGGGAATACTCTCTAACCCACATTATAAGGTCAGTATGGCCTGGACGTCAAAACCAGAAAATGACATTTCAAAAAAGAAAACTGAAGAACAATAACCTCATGATGAATATCTGCAACATAATATTACCGAGTGGAATAAAGCAAGTGAGGTTTGAGATATTCAAAGATAGATTATCAAGTGAAAATCAGTCAAATACCATATTAATAAACAACAAAACGCATATGATTGTTTTAATAAATATTCAAGGTTGAAAATGTAAATTCAAATGAAAACTTTCCAGAAACTAGAAATAGCATGAGAAATATTCAACTTGATAAAGAACAGTGAAGAAAAACCTATAGCTAACATCATATCTAGTGATGAAGACCGAATGTTTTTCCTCTGAGATAGGGAGATAAGCACCATTTCTAGTCTACATTGACCCTAAGGTCACAGCCAGTGTAATAAAGGAATAAAAAGAAAGAATATACATACATATTGGATAAGGAGAATTTTATTTGGATAAGACATGATTGTAAATATAGAAAGTAGTATATAATCTATTAAAAAGCTGCTAGAATTAATAAGTGAATATAGCAAAGTAAGCATTCACTAGGCAAATATCTCAAAAATTGTATTTGTATATTTCAGCAACAAGCAATTAGAAATGAAATTTTAAAATTCCATTTTCAATAGTATAAAACATATTTAAATTTAGTAATAATTTTCAAGAAAATGTGCAAAATCTTTGTAATACAAACTAAAAAAAAATTGCTGAAAAAATTAGAGAAGAACTAATTAATGTAGAGATGATGTTATATCCGTGTATTGGATGTCTAGATATTTTTATAATGTTGGCATTCTCAAATTGATAGATAGATTCAATGCAATACCAATCAAAATCCTAGCATGATTTTGAGAAGACATTGACAAGATGACTAATATTTATGTAGGAAAACAATGAACATAGAATAGCCAAAATAATCTAAAGAAAGAAAAAGTTTTTAGGATTTGTTATCTAATTTCCAGACTGAGCCTTGAAGAAGGTCAACATGTAAAATTCAAATATAGCTGAACACACTTGTCAAAAAGTCTTAGAGGAAATATTCAGAGAGTTAGAAGGAAAAGTAGGAAAGCACAGTGTCAGGGAAGAGAGTGTTCCAAGTGGGAGGAATGGACAACTATGCTAAATGTTGCTAAAAAGAGAAAGAAGCTGAGGACTGAAAAAAAAGATCTGTTGGGTTTACTATCAACTGGACATCACAAGTAATTTGGACAAGAGCATTTTGGGTACAGTAGTGGGAACAGCAGATTGAAATAATTTGAGTGAGGGGTGAGGAAAGGGAAATAACAAATATAAATAGCTATGAAAAATTCTGTGAGCCATTCATACTTATTGTAAAAATACTTATTATAAAAATAATATATTCATGACTTGGCTAGGCAACGACCTCTTAAAGGGGATGCAAAAATCATTCATTATAAGGGCTTCCCTGGTGGTGCAGTGGTTGAGAGTCCGCCTGCTGATGCAGGGGACACGGGTTCGTGCCCTGGTCCAGGAAGATTCCACATGCCGCGGAGTGGCTAGGTCTGTGAGCCATGGCCACTGAGCCTGCATGTGCGGAACCTGTGCTCCACAATGGGAGAGGCCACAACAGTGAGAGGCCCGTGTACCACAAAAAAAAAATCATTAATTATAAGGTAAAAATTGATACACTAATGCAATAAAATAACAAAAACTTCTATTTAGCAAAAGACATCATTAAGTGGTGAAAAGAAAAACCACAAAGTAGGAGGAAGATATTTCCAAAACTTATATTTGACAAAAGACTTATATGAGGAAGATATAAAGAACCCCAACTCAATAAAGACAGAATTCCAGTTTCTAAAAAAATGAGCAACAGACACATCACAAAAGAGGATTTCCAGATAACTTATAAAAAATGGCAAAGATATTTACCCACTTGTTCAGCAGAGAATACATATAAAAATCCCAATGAGATCCCAATACCTATGTACCAGAATGGCAAAAATTAAAAGTGATACCAAGTTTTGATAAGGCAGTGTAACTGGAACTCTTAAACACTGCTGGTGAAGAGTATACATTGGTACAAACACTTCTAAAAATTTAGTAGTATCTACTAAATCTGATCATATATATTAGACAGCAAGGGCTGTAATAATTAAATACCATAGCTTAAACAATAGAAATTTATTTCTCACAGTTTTGGAGGCTGGGAATTCCAAGATCAAGGTATAGCAATATAGGTTTCATTCTGAGGTCTCTTAACTTTCCTTGTAAGCTGCCAACATCTCACTGCATGCTCACATGACCTCTGTACACATGCAGAGAAAATGAGCTATGGTGTTTCATTTTCTTCTTATAAGGTTGTCAGTACTATGTGATTAGGTTTCCACTGTTATGGCCTCATTTAATCTTTATCACTTCCTCACAGGCCCTATCTCCAAATGAGTCACACTGAGGTTATGACATCACCATGTGAATTGGGGGGTACACAATTCTGTCCACAATAATTATTACACTATGTGTCCCAGTAATTCCACTCTTAAGTACATACCTATCAGAAATAAATTCACCCACAAGAGGGAAGAGATATGGGAACATATGTATATGTATAACTGATTCACTTTGTTATACAGCAGAAACTAACACACCATTGTAAAGCAATTATACCCCAATAAAGATGTTAAAAAAAAAGAAATAAATTCACCCAAAAGGCTATTTATAGTAATACTATAAATGGACCAGAATTAGAAAAAACCCTAATATTCATCAGCAGAAGAATGGATAAATAAATTGTGGTATATTTTAATGGAATATTATTACTCTACTTAATAAACTACTTAATATGACAAGCCTAGTGTCAAAGGAATAAAACATACAAAAATATGTATATTTTATGATTCCATGATATAATGTTCAAAACAAGCAAAAACAAACCAAACATCAAGTGTTAAAATTCAGGATATTCTTTACCCTTCAGGGGTGTAGCAATTTGGAGGAGGAACAGCAGTGACTTTGGAGAGCTAGAAATGTTCTATTTTTTAATGTGTGTAGTGGTAATCTAAGGGTGTCCACTTTGTGAACATTCATTGATTTATGCACTTATTATTTGTGTGCTTTCCTGTATATATGCTATAGTTCACTAAAAAAAAGGTTATTTAAAAAAATCACAATGCCCACCATTCCTCCAACAGCAGCTTTTTAAAGAAACTTCTAATTGGCATTGCTATCTTGTCTCCAACTGAGATGAAAGTAACCATCTTCATCATAGTAGTAATAAACAATTCTGTCTGCATCTCTATCACAGGAACAGCATCACTAATTGGGCTTCATTTCTATTCCTAGCACACTGAATAATTTAAAATGCATTTAAGTCTAAGAAATGGGAATTAAAGAATATAAAATTTTAGGTTTTCCTCTTACACTACTTGTAAGTAAACATTTTTTTCACTAAACATTGGGGAAGCAAGTGGAACTCTCATACATTTCTGGTTGGAATTTAAAATGGTAACATCATTTTGAAAAACAGTTTGACAAAGTCAAACACTTTGTGGTTTTAAGTAATGGTAAACTTTTGTTAAAGTGAATTATATCGTACACCTAAAATAAGTGAATTTTATTTTAATGTGACTTATACCGCAATATAGCTAAGGGAAAATAGTGTGCTCTATCTCTGGTCATGTTATAATTGTCTGTATAACTTTATACAAATTATCTGAGCTTTATGGCTCCAAATGCTTTTTTGTTTGTTTTGTTTTGTTTTTTTTAACTATACTGTCATTTAGACATTACCTCTAATGTCTTCTAAGTTTAAATGTCTGCTCCTCTGAAACTGATAATATGGCTCACAAAACAAAATTAATCTATTTCAGGTAAGTTTTCATTTTTATCCAATAAAGGCGGAAATAGTTTCAAGCAAAAAAAAACAAAAAACAATGAGGCCATTAAAACACTCCTCAAATAAGACATCTCATCATCTTTGACAAAACAAGGATGAATGAACCACCCAAACCACATAACTTTATGAAGTTTTCTTAACCTACCTCATTATCACATTAAATATTTTAAAACAGGTTGTTGACACTAAAGTAAAATACAGTGTACTTACACTGAAAAAGATGGAAGTGTAATTTTTCTTAAAATTCACTGATTAAGTTTTATTTTATAATTTTCATGTCATAAATTTTATTTCCCATATGTATTTCTGGTACATTTATAATGAAGAGAAAAATATTACTTTTTTTTTTTTTACAATTTAATCAATATGTATGTCTTTAAAAAAACAGATATAGCTTGGTTAAACCCATGAATTTCTTTTTTTAAGATTAGAAATACTATTCCTTGGTAATATCCATATGTCCAACAATCTACCTAAAGGAATGTATTACATTTTAGTTAATACAAAATACTCTCATTTTGGTGCTCTACATTACTCAATAAATCATGTCAAGGAGATGTTGATATTGAGTTAATTTTGTATTAAAAAAACGAAGTTTACTGTATTCTTTTTCTCAGAGCTAGCTTTGCTTTTCTGCTTGGACTGGGAATAGTGAGATTGTATAGCCCTAATCTTTTCAAATAATATTGTGACCTAAATTGAAGTGTTGTCCTCCTCATTTTGTTTTTATATATTATCACTGACAGATTTGTGACAGTAAACTACAATATATAATATTCTTTCAGACCTGCTGTAAGGTTGAAGATACTCATTTATTTTGTTGGATCATGAGGTAGTTTTATTCTTCATTTAAAAAAAAATTATTGGAGTATAGTTGCTTTGCAATGTTGTGTTAGTTTCTGCTGTACATCAAAGTGAATCAGCTATACATATACATATATCCCTTCTTTTTGAATTTCCTTCCCATCTAGGTCACAACAGAATATTGAGTAGAGCTCCCTGTGTGATACACTATGCTCTCATTAGTTATCTATTTTATACATAGTATCAATAGTGTATATATATGTCAATCCCAATCTCCCAAAGCATCCCACCCCTTCCTTTCCACTTAGTAGCCATATGTTTGTTCTCTAAGTCTCTGTCTCTATTTCTCCTTTGCAAATAAGATCATCTATACAATTTTTCTAGATTCCACATATATGCATTAATATAAGATATTTGTTTTTTCACTTTCTGACTTACTTTACTCTGTATGACAGTCTCTAGGTCCACCCATGTCTCTGCAAATGACCCAATTTCATTCCTTTTTATGGCTGAGTAATATTCCATCATATATATGTACCACATCTACTTTATCTATTCCTCTCTTGATGGACACATGAAAAGATGTTCAAAATCACTAATTATTAGAGACATGGAAATCAAAACTACAATGAGGTATCACCTCACACCAGTCAGAATGGCCATCATCAAAAAATCTACAAACAACAAATGCTGGTGAGGGTGTAGAGAAAAGGGAACCCTCTTACACTGTTGGTAAGAATATAAATTGATACAGCCACTATGGAGAACAGTATGGTGGTTCTTTAAAAAAACTAAAAATAGAACTACCATATGACCCAGCAATCCCACTCCTGGGCATATACCCAAAGAATATCATAATTCAAAAAGACACATGCACCCCAATATTCACTGCAGCACTATGTACAATAGCCAGGACATGGAAGCAACCTAAATGTTCATCAACAGAGAAATAGATAAAGAAGATGTGGTAAATATATACAATGGAATATTAGTTAGCCATAAAAAAGGAATCAAATAGTGCCATTTGCAGAGATGTGGATAGACCTAGAGACTGTCATGTAGAGTGAAGGAAGTCAGAAAGAGAAAAACAAATATCATATAATATCGCTTATAAATGGAATTTAGAAAAATGGTAAAGAAACTTATTTGAAAAGCAGAATAGAGACACAGACATAGAGAGCAGATATATGGATACTAGGGTGGGGGAAGGGAGGTGGGATGAATTGGGAGATTTCCATTGACATATATACACTACTATGTATAAAATAGATAACTAATGAGAACCTATTGTATAGCAGAAAGAACTCTACTCAATGCCCTGTGGTGACCTAAAAGGGAAGGAAATCCAAGAAAGAGGGGATATATGTATATGTATAACAAATTCACTTTGTTGTACAGCAGAAACTAACACAACATCGTAAAGCAACTATACTCCAATAAAAATTAAAAAAACAAAAGAAACATGAAAAACCAATGCTTTCTTTCATAGCCTAAGATATTCATATATAATTGGTAATTGGTGAGGTTGGAATTTTAATTTTGCTATTTATAAGATTAGATAAAGGTCATATTATGAAAGTGCTAAAATATTTAGTTTACTACTGCCTTTTCTCCATTCGTCACAAAAAGAGTGCAGCCTACACTATCATATACGTATGAAGAGCTCTTACATATCTTCACAGAGTTATATATGGAATAGAAAACACATCTTTCTTTCTGCACATCTTCATTACTAGGAGAATATAGTTCTAGCGACAATCTATACAAAAGGGGATGTATCAAATATGTCCTATTTTGTTTCAAACCATTAAGCAAACATATTGTTCTCTATTAGCTACTAACTTTGCTATTCAGAAATTTGAATATTTTGGTAAAATTTACCAAGGTTTTGAGGTCACTGCTTTTGTTAAAGTTTTTGGTATTGAATAGGGAAATCACTTTCCTTGATACAAGTAAACCATTATTTGTATATAGGGGTTTAATTTGAGATGATACCATTATAATAATGTGTATGGGTGAAAATATAGCTATCTATCACCCAGTGAATCTAATTTTTATTTCTAAGGAAGCCAGAGTACAAACATTTTAGGGTATAGAGAGATTACTGTTAGACACTTCAATTTTAGAGAAACTAAATTAAATGCAATTTCCCCAAACTACAAATAAATAATTTTCTTTGTTAAATGAAACAAAAACCATTTTACCAATGTCTTTCAGAATTTAGTTGATTATAGGTGAATAACAAAGAAATAATACAGACTTACTAGAGAATGGACTTGAGGATATGGGGAGGGGGAAGGGTAAGCTGTGACAAAGTGAGAGAGTGGCATGGACATATATACACTACCAAACGTAAAATACATAGCTAGTGGGAAGCAGCCGCATAGCACAGGGAGATCAGCTCGGTGCTTTGTGACCACCTGGAGGGGTGGGATAGGAAGAGTGGGAGGGAGGGAGACACAAGAGGGAAGAGATATGGGAACATATGTATATGTATAACTGATTCACTTTGTTATAAAGCAGAAAGTAACACACCATTGTAAAGCAATTATACTCCAATAAAGATGTTAAAAAAATGAATTTATTTTTAAAAAGCTAAGTTTTATAGTTTTCTGTCTCTAAGCAACATCACTGAAAACAAAAATCATTCCATTTTTAATTAACATGGCTTACTAGCTCATTTCTGTTTTGAAATATGCATAACTGGTAGTCTTTCATCTTCTCTTGTGGACCATTATTACAATGGGGATTATCAGTATTTCTAAGCAGTCTTGTGTAGTGGAAATTTCATGCTAATATATTTTAATCAAAACTTATTTTGCTATTCTATTGCTGAATGAATATTTAATATCATTTAAATTTTTCCAAATCTTATATGTTAAGCTTCATCACTACTCTTCTCCATTTCTTGCCTAACTGCTGGTTGGGAAACTTCTCGATCTGTTGTATACTGCTGTGGATAGAAATTTAGATAACATGAAAGTTCATTGATCAGAGAATTGAGAGTAATGAATAGAAGAGATGACATGTTAATAACAACTTTCATGATAAAGATGATTTTAATCATTAACATGAATATTGTCTGAGAATAAATTACAATATTCATTGGGGTGAAAAGTACATGATGATTTTGGGGTATAACATAGTTAAGTAGAAATGCCTTCTAAACAAGGGAGAGAATTGAAAGCGGGGGATTGGGTGGTAGAAATAGTCTTTTGACCCATCATGTCACCATTTCTCACCATAAAATTATCATGAGAGAAAATACAGATATATGAGAAAAAAGAAAAAAGTAAAGAATGGCCAGTTGGGGGGAGGGGAGAGAGAGAGAGAGAGGCAAACAAACAAATCCATTTTAAGGGAGTAAGTCAAATTAATATTTTGTAAGGTGAGTTTAACAAAGGGATTTTTCAAAGGAATCAGAATTTTATAAAACGCCAACAAAAAGAATAAAATTTGGCCTCATATTAAAATACTGTAAATCATTTTTTGTACTGAATTATCTTCAAAGGGTTAATTAACAACAGATTTCTTATCACCAATGTCAACTTCAGAATTGGAAAACTGACAAGTTCCTCCCTTGTCAAAAGGGAAAAATTGTTTTTAATCTCTTTATTCTTTTTGGTTATTTTTGGTCCTTTCAGGAGCTAAAGAATATAAATAGGAGTTTATAAAACACATTTCTGAAATTAAAGTGCACTCACAATTCAAAAACCATATGTGGATCTATGCTAAATTTGAAAGGAGATTTATATTTATAAATAATTTTGAAATGTGTTTTTTCCACTTTTAAAAGTTATGAGTAAAAAATGACTCATTAGTATGAATAAATACAGAATTGTGGAGTTGTTTGTATTCAGGAGTATCTTAACTCAGATTTGGGTCATATATAGTGGTTTCAAAATTAGTAGCCCCTCTGCTGCTTATTTTGAGTTATTTTGTTGATGGTGCTTGAGTTATTTTGTTGATGGTGCTTCCACAAAATGAAAGTTTAAAAAGAAACGAGGATAATTATCATCAAAGCAACATTTAATGACACTATTACATTCAAGATAACAAGAAAAATTACTAATGCTTTTATTTTCAAGTCTACCAAACCAGCCAATCAGAAGTTTTAATTTAGATAACTTCACTGAGATTCATTATTGTTAAGGTCAAAATGTGGAAGGTATATATTTATCTGAGAAGAGTGAACACCTTTACCATCAGAACTTCATTTCTGGATTAAAGTATTCATTATGAAGCTAAGAATAATATTTTATTCTTATCAAAGTCTTTAAAACTCCAGTTCTCTTCCTCCTAAATAAAATTCTAGCACTAGAGACCACCATTTTTTCTTTGATTAGTTACAGAGCAACCATTCCTTTTGAGATGAGATTTCACTGCATTTTTGTCACCTTGAAATTTGAGGACTATTTTAAACCTATGCATAGCATATCTCACTTCTGTTTGACCAGGCTAAGGAACCATTCCAGCACCAGATAGAAACTACTTGGCTGGAGAGACTAAGGGAGAAAAACAAAGTAATTAAATCAAACACGGGAAATAAATACCAGAACAGTTATATCTAGTTCGATGAAAGTATTAATTATCATTATATTAAATGTTTTCTTCTATTTTCTCAATTTATTTATTCATCGAGTTTTGCCACTTCTACAAAGCCTACCTGACTTCACACGTTCTTCTTCATCTTCTCTTTTTATAGCATATAGGAAACAATAAGTATCTGTCTTTATTATTTATCCTTTATAGTATTTAGTAATATTAAACAGAGTAGGTTCTTCATGCATTTTTAGCTCTTTAATAATATAAATGATGCCAGAAGAATGAAATATACTGGCTCCAAGTGTGATATGCACCCACTAAAGTCATAACATTCGTTTCAGACTAATTCCAGAAGATACTTTTGAAGAACTTAGGCTGAAATCTGCTTTCCCAAAAGAATATCTGTAAAATTGCATTAAGTTATAAACTCAACATTTTAAGGTAGACATGGTTATTCTAGAGAAGATTCAGAAAAGATTAAGATGGTGAGGAGCCTGAAACCCATGCTTTACAGGAACAATGAAAGAACCTAAGGTTATTTTCTCACAGGAGACATAGAACTTTCTTCAAATATTTGGTGAAGTATCATATTGATGAAACAGGAAAACTATAGTATATTTTTCCAACAAGTAAAACTAGAAAAATAATTTATAAGAATGAGGATATCTTCTCACTTTGACATAAAAGCCTCTATAAAGAAAACAAATGGGATAACTAATTTTCTGTCACTGAAGATATTTAAGCACAGACTGAATAATGATTCTTAGTAAATAACATCAGACAAGATGATGGACCTGGTAAACACCTTTTCCCTAAAATTTGATTTTATTATCAATGATGAAAACTTTAGTTTAAAATTATAAGCAGAGTAAGTTTCAGGGGCCAAGGTATTACCGCACATATACAAGAAGTAACACACTCCTTGAGTTCTTGGTCAGGGGAAGGAAGGCACAAAGATTTTCCCTAATATAAACGTTGCCTAGACCTGATCTTGCATCTTGTACTGAAACGCATTTCTAAGAAAATATATTTATTGGTATAATAAAATATCTTTAATCTGTAATTTAATATATAAAATTATTTCATTAGTAGCAATGGAAAAGAATAATAAATGGCATAATATAATAGATATCAAAGAATATTTGTAAAATTAATGTAAAATATATGCACAAATTGAGTGATTCAATGTTCTAAGTCATTGTAAGAGTGGATATTACTGCTGATAGTTGAAATTTAAACACAATTATGGTGAAATTTCAAATATTTCTATTTTAGAAAAGATCATGTATATGAGCTCAAAAATTAAAAACAATACAATTATATGAAACTATAAATAAACATGTTTATAGTTTAAATAATCAATGCTATTTGCTATATTGTCTACATAACAATATATTCCTAGAAAATTATACATTTACTTCAATATAACCATCATTTGAAAAATTTATACTACATAAACAAGCTGCTTTTATGACCAGTGCAGCTATTTCCTATCAAGAAACTATGCTTTACCTGTAATTTACAGTGTGTTAAAAAATTCCTTCCATATACTTAAAACCCGTGCTATTATAGTCTATTCTGTTGCATTACAGTTGGGGAGCTATTTTTCTTGCTTTAATCCTTCCAGAAATATTTTATACTGTTTTCTATTTTAAAACTTATATAAGCCAATTAGGGCAGGGCTACACAGTAGAAAGGTAAGAGGGAGGTTCCAAGAATCTTGTAGATTGGGATGGTATAGACATAATCTAAAAATCATTTAGGGTGTTAAAAAATATCATTAGCCTAAATTATCCATATCAGCTTCTTTCCAATTTCTTCAGGTAAGTACCATAGCATTATTTTTCCTTTGAAATGAAATAACTTGATCTAGTGGCCATTGTAGGCCTAGATTATAATTTTTCTGAGGTAAATTTATTTTTAAAGAATCTTGAAAAATTTATATTTCAAAAAAATGCATAGCCTTAAATCTCTTGACATTTATGAAAATTGTCATTTTAAAATTACATACGTCTTTATTTCTTAATATATTTTCTTTGCTACCCTTTTGGAGGTCTAAAGTTGAGCATGTGTGTATGCACACACACACACACACACACACATTATCACACAAGGGAAAAATCGTATTAACAATATGTAACATCATTAATATCTTATTAGTGTCTCTATCTGCCTGTACCAAGTTTACAGCTCTGGATAAATCTCCTGCCTCGTCTTAATGAATATTTCTGGAAATAAACAAGAGATGTCTTACTGTCAGTCATAATCATCATTAGATATCTCTGTTGTTGCTTCCTACCTCCAGTTTCCAGATATGTAAACTCCAATAAACTGAATGGTATGAAATGCATTTATGTACATTTATTATATTGAATGTTATAATTAAGTAATTGTATTCACCTAAGTAATTTAATAACATTGCTCACTTTAACTAATTTGTATACTAATATTTTATATTAATAAAATGGCATTTCATTTGGTTTTAAGATATAAAAATTATTTCCATTGTGAAATTATTTGAAGAAAAATATAAATAATTTTAAGATAGAATGTTATGTGAGAAACTGAATTTTGCATACAGAAAAAGTAAAAATGATTACAGCATTATGAAATTGCTATTCAGTCTACCGTAATTTATTTTAGTTTTAACTGATTGACTTAGATTGCTTGGATAAGCATTTATTATAATTTTATCTTTTGAAAATCTAGGATTCAAATCCACTTCTACTTTTGAGTACTTCACAATTATGTAGTCTTGGTATGAGGCAGATTCAACTTCTCGAGACAGAAACTAAATGGGTCACCCTGATCACTTTTGACTAGCATATGGGCATATTTCCTAGGCACAGCTTACTGGATATTCCCATCTGGGATATGTGGTTTTCAGGTAGTAATGCAAAGGCAAGATAAATTTAGGAATTGCTCATAGTGGCATAAGTTGCCTTAAGGTTTCATTGACAGTGAGATTGTGTGTCCACTAGCAGCAGTGTCCAACAGTTGTGGTCCTACTTTAGCAAGACTGATATTGCTGTTTTTCTTGAACATTGTCTCCTTTGTTGTCTGTTAGTTTTCTGAATCTAGGTCTTTACTCTCACACAGATCATGTGAGTCTTCGATTATTCTTCCATTTAAATCAATTGTCTGCTCAAGTTAGCTAGATTTCATTTTTTTGTGTGGTCTAAACCAAAATATACGACTAATACCTAAGGAGCTATCAGATGTGGATACCTCCAACATACACTAAGGGAGGAAATAGAGAAATGAGGCTTGGTTAAGTGACTACAGTAGAGATAACGACTGTGAAAATACCATTTTGTGTTCAGGTATAAAACATGGTAGAACATAATACACAGTGATGATGCAGTTAGTTTATCATACATATTTAACTGGAATAAAGTGTTCATTGAATGCAAGACTATTCCAGTGACACAAAAGAGTATGCAGGGCATAAAAATTCAAGGACTATAGATTGGGGTAGCTGCTTTTGATAGCACTGCACAGCTTAAAGAAAAAGAAATAACAAGCTCAAATAATTAAATTCTCATTTAAAGGCAGGAATTGAAACCCTGGGAATTCCTATGAACAAAGCAAAAGAACTATTTCTCTTTCAGCACAGGGCTAAGTTTGCTAAAATCGAAACTTAATGTGTAATTCCATATTTTACTACATTATAACATCAGCTGAATCCATCCATAGCCTTCCAAGATATTTAAGGTTAAAAGTAACTGATCAGAAAAAAATGTGATCTTTCAATATAACTGTTATCCTTCTGTATGTCTTCTTTGGAGAAATAGCTATTCAAGTCCTTTGGCCATTTTAAAATTAGGTTTATTTTGTTTTGTTTTCTTTTGTTTTGTTTCTTGCCACTGAGTTATACATTTTGGATGTTAGCCCACTACCAGATATATGGCCTGCAAATACTTTCTCCCATTTTGTAAGTTATTTTATCACTCTGTTGATAGTTTCCATTGTTGTGCAGAAACTTTTTAGTTTTGATGTATTCCCACTTCTCTATTTTTCCTTTTGTTGCTCTATTTTTGATGTTGTATACAAGAAATCATTTCCAATATTCAGGAAAATTCAAATCAAAATCATAGTGGGTTATCTCACACCTTATAAGATTACAATTTTTCTTTAAAAGATAAGTTGTGGCGGGGATGTGGAGAAATTGGAACCCCTGTACAATGTTGGTGGGAATGTAAAATGGTGCAGCCACAGTGGAAACAGTGTGGAGGCTACTCAAAAAATTTTTTAAATATGCCAAAAATTACAGTTAACATCATACTTAGTGGTTAGAAACTTAAAATTTTCCCATTTAGATCAGGTATAAGGCAAGAATGTCCTCTTTCAGAACTCCTTATCAACATCATGCTGGAAGTCCTTGCTCAGGCAATAAAACAAGAAAAAGTAATAAAAATTGTACAGGTTGGGAAGGAAGATAAAAAACTGTCTTTTCTCACAGATAACATAACTGTCTATGTAGAAAGTCCAGAAGAATTGACAAAAAAAAAAAAAAAAAAAAAACTCCTGGAACTAATATGCAATTATAGCAAGATGCAAGATACATACAACATTAATATCAAACGATGATTTTGAAATTAAATACACAATACCATTTACACGATCATCCCCCATAAAAGAAATGCTTAGATATAAATCTAAATCTAGAACATGAGGGGAGCTTCAAGGTGGCAGAAGAGTAAAAAGTGGAGATCACCTTCCTTCCCACAAATACATCAGAAATACATCTAAATGTGGAACAACCCCTACAGAACACCTACTGAACACAGGCAGAAGACCTCAGACCTCCCAAAAGGCAAGAAACTCCCCACGTACCTGGATAGGGCAAAAGAGAAAAAGAAAAAAACAAAACAAAAGCATAGGGACAGAACCTGCACCTCGAGGAGGGAGCTGTGAAGGAGGAAAGGTTTCCACACACTAGGAAGCCCCTTCATGGGTGGAGACTGTGGGTGGTGGAGTGAGGAAGCTTCAGAGCCACAGAGAAGAGTGAAGCAACAGGGGTGTGCAGGGCAAAGCAGAGAGATTCCCGCACAGAGGATCAGTGCCGGCCAGCACTCATCAGCCCCAGAAGCTTGACTGCTAACGCACCGGGACAGGTGGCGGCTGGGAGCTGAGGCTCCAGCTATGGAGGTCAGAACCCAGGGAGAGGACTGGGGTTGGCTGCATGAACACAGCCTGAAGGGGGCTAGTGCACCACAACTAGCCAGGAGAGAGTCTGGGTAAAGGTCTGGAGTTGACTGAAGAGGCAAGAGACTTTTTTTGCCTCTTTGTTTCATGGTGCGTGAGGAGAGGGGATTAAGAAAGCCGCATAAAGGAGCTCCAGAGACTGGATCGAGCCGCGGCTATCAGCACGGACGCCAGAGACGGACATGAGATGCTAAGGCGGCTGCTGCTGCACCAAGAAGCCTGTGTGCAAGCACAGGTCACTATCCACACCTCCTCTCCTGGAAGCCTATGCAGCCCACCACTGTCGGGGTCCAGTGATCCAGGGACAATTTCCCTGGAGAACACAGGGCATGCCTCAGGCTGGTGCAAGGTCATGAGGGCCTCTGCCACCACAGCCTTGTCCCACACCCCGTACAGCTCCCTCCCCCCAGCCTGAGTTCTGTCCTGTCTGGGTGGGAACAGATGCTCTCAGGCGACCTACACACAGAGGCAGGGCGAAATACAGGGCTGAATGCCAGGAGCTGTGCGAATAAAGAAGAGAAAGGGAAATCTCTCCCAGCAGCCTCAGGAGCAGCAGATTAAATCTCCACAATCAACTTGATATAGCCTGCATCTGTGGAATACCTGAATAGACAATGAATCATCCCAAATGGAGGAGGTGGACTTTGGGAGCAACTATAAATATATATATATATATATTTTCCCTTTTCCTGTTTTTGTGAGTAAGTGTATGCTTCTGTGTGTGATTTTGTCTGTATAGATTTGCTTTTACCATTTGTCCTAGCATTCTGTCTGTCCATTGTAGTTTTCTTTTTTTAGTATAATTTTTATCACTTGTTATCATTGGTGGATTTGTCTTTTTGTTTGGTGGCTCTCTTCTTTCTTTCTTTTTTTTATTAATTTAAATTTTTTAAAAAATTATTTTTTACTTTAAAATTTTTATTTCAATTTATTTTATTTTATTTATTTCTTTTTTTCTCCCATTTATTCTGAGCCATGTGGGTCTTCGTGCTCTGGCCTGGCAACAGGGCTGTGCCTCTGAGGTGGGAGAGCCAGGATTAGGACATTGGTCCAGCAGAGACCTCCCAGTTCCATGTAATATCAAATGGTGAAAACACCCAAGAGGTCTCCATCTCAATGCTAAGACCCACCTACACTCAATGACCAGCAAGCTACAGTGCTGGACACCCTTTGCCAAACAACTAGCAAGAGAGGAACACAAACCCATCCATTAGCAGAGAGGCTGCTTAAAATTATAAGGTCACAGACAACCCAAAACGCACCATCAGATGCGGACCTACCCACAAGAAAGACAAGATCCAGCCTTATCCATCGGAACACAGGGACTAGTCCCCTCCACTAGGAAGCCTATACAACCCACTGAACCAACCATAGCCACTGGGGGAAGACAACAAAAACAACAGGAACTACAAATCTGCAGCCTGTTACAAGGAGATGCCCAAAACAGTAAGTTTAGCAAAAGAGAAGACAGAGAAACACACAAGAAGTGAAGGAGCAAGGTAAAAACCAACCAGACCTAACAAATGGAGAGGAAATAGGCAGTCTACCTGAAAAAGAATTCAGAAAAATGATAGTAAAGATGATTAAAAATCTTGGAAATAGAATGGAGAAAGTACAAGAAAAGTTAACTAGGACCTAGGAGAACTAAAGAGCAAAGAAACAATGATGAACAACACAGCAAATTAAATTAAAAATTCTCTAGAAGGAGTCAACAGCAGAATAACTGAGGCAGAAGAATGGATAAATGACCTAGAAGATAAAATACTGGAAATAACTAATACAGAAAAGAATAAAGAAAAAAGAATGAAAAGAATTGAGGACAGTCACAGAGACCACTGGGAGAATATAAAACGTACCAGCATTCGAATTATAGGGGTCTGTGAAGAAGAAGGGAAAAAGAAAGGGACTTAGTAAATATTTGAAGAGATTAGACTTGAAAATTTCCCTAATAAAAGAAAAAGAAAGAGTTAATCAAGTCCAGGAAGCACAGAGAGTCCCATACAGGATAAAACCAAGGAGAAACATGCCAAGGCACATATTAATCAAACTATCAAAAATTAAATACAAAGAAAAAATATTAAAAGCAGAAAGGGATAGACAACAAATGACATACAAGGGAATCTCCATAAGGTAAACAGCTGATCTTTCAGCAGAAATTCTGCAAGCCAGAAGGGAGTGGCAGGACATATTTAAAGTGATGAAAGCTGAAAAACTACAACCAAGATTACTCTACTCAGCAAAGATCTCATTCATATTTAACAGAGAAATTAAAACCTTTACATAGAAGCAAATGTGAAGAGATTTCACCACCACCAAACCAACTTTACAACAAATGCTAACTTCTCTAGGCAGGAAAACAATGGAAGGAAATGACCTACAATAACAAAGCCAAAACAATTAAGAAAATGGTAATAAAAACATACATATCAATAATTACCTTAAAAGTAAATGGATTAAAAGTTCCAACCAAAAGACATAGACTGGCTGAATGGACACAAAAACAAGACCCATATATATGCTGTCTACAAGAGACCCACTTCAGACCTAGGGACACATACAGACTGAAAGTGAGGGGAGGGAAAAAGATATTCCATGCAAATGGAAACCAAAAGAAAGCTGGAGTAGCAATTCTCATATCAGACAAAATAGACTTTAAAAGAAAGACTGTTATAACAGACAAAGATAGACACTATACAATGATCTAGGGATCAATACAAGAAGAAGATATAACAATTGAAAATATTTATACACCGAACAGAGGAGCACCTCAGTACATACAGCAAATACTAACAGACATAAAAGGGGATATCGACAGTAACACAATCACAGTAGGGGACTTGAACACCCCACTTTCACAAACTGACAGATCATCCAAAATGAAAATAAATAAGGAAACACAAGCTTTAAAAGATACATTAAACAAGATGGACTTAATTGATATTTATAGGACATTCCATCCAGAAGCAACAGAATACACTTTCTCTCACGTGCTCATGAAGTATTCTCCAGGATAGATCATATCTTGGGTCACAAATGAAGCCTTGGTAATTTTAAGAAAATTGAAATCGTATCAAGTATCTCTTCTGACCACAAGGCTCTGAGACTAGATACCAATTTCAGGAAAAAAATCTGTAAGAAATAGAAACACATGTAGACTAAACCACACACTACTTAATAACAAAGAGATCACTGAAGAAATCAAAGAGGAAATCAAAAATACCTAGAAACAAATGACAATGAAAACAAGACGAACCAAAGCCTATGGGACACAGCAAAAGAAGTTCTAAGAGGGAAGTTTATAGCAATACAAACCTACCTTAAGAAACAGGAAACATCTCAAATAATCAACCTAATGTTACACCTAAAGCAATTAGAGAAAGCAGGACAAAAACACCCCAAAGTTAGCAGAATGAAAGAAATCATAAAGATCAGATCAGAAACAAATGAAAAAGAAATAAAGGTAACAATAGCAAATATCAATAAAACTAAAAGTGGTTCTTTGAGAAGATAAACAAAATTGATAAACCATTATCCAGACATATTAAGAAAAAAAGAAGACTCAAATCAATAGAATTAGAAATGAAAAAGGAGAAGTAACAACAGACACTGCAGAAATACTAAGGATCATGAGAGATTACTACAAGCAACTACATGCCAATAAAATGGACAACCTTCAAGACATGGACAGTTTCTCAGAAAAGCACAACCTTCTGAGACTGAACCAGGAAGAAATAGAAATTGGAACAGACCAATCACAAGAACTGAAATTGAAACTGTGATTAAATGTCTTCCAACAAATGAAAGTCCAGGAGAAAATGGCTTCACAGGCGAATTCTATCAAACATTTAGAAAAGAGCTAAAACCTATGCTTCTCAAACTCTTCAAAAATATGGCAGAGGGAAGGACACTCCCAAACTCATTCTACAAGGCAACCATCACCCTGATACTAAAACCATACAAAGATGTCACGAAGAAAGAAAACTACAGGCCAATACCACTGATGAAAATAGATGCAAAAATTCTCCACAGAATACTAGCAAACACATTCCAACTGTACTTTAAAAGGAACATACACCATGATCAAGTGGAGTTTGTTCCAAGAATGCAAGGATTCTTCAGTATATGCCAATCAAACAATGTGATAGGGGCTTCCCTGGTGGCGCAGTGGTTGAGAGTCTGCCTGCCGATGCAGGGGACGCAGGTTCATGCCCCAGTCTGGGAAGATCCCACATGCTGTGGAGCAGCTGGGCCTGTGAACCAAGGCCACTGAGCCTGCGCATCTGGAGCCTGTGCTCTGCAACAGGAGAGGCCACAGCAGTGTGAGGCCCGTGTACTGCAAAAAACAAATCAAAACAAAACAAAACAAAAAACCAATGTGATATACCATATTGAAAAATTGAAGGAGTAAAATTATATGCTATCTCAATAGAGGCAGAAAATGTTTTCGACAAAATTCAACACTGATTTATGTTAAAAAGCTTCCAGAAAGTAAGCATAGACAGAACTTACCTCAACATAATAAAGGCCATACATGAAAAACCCACATTCAACATCATTCTCAATTGTTAAAAATTGACGTCATTTCCACTAAGATCAGGCACAACACAGGGTTCCCCACTCTCACCACTATTATTCAACATTGTTTTTGAAGTTTTCACCACTGCAATCAGAGAAGAAAAAGGAATAAAAGATTCCAAATCAGAAAAGAGGATGTAAAGTTGTCACTGTTTGCAGATGACATGATACTATGCATAGAGAATCCTAAAGATGCTACCAGAAAATTA